>NW_027364706.1:0-187099 GCF_046119375.1 Phyllobates terribilis
CCGCATTGCAAGGTGCAATTCTGAAATTTTTTGCTTTTTCCCTGCTCCTCTTAGCATGATAAAGAAGATTCAAAGAGAGTGAGATGCCAGCTCCTTTCATTCAGTCAGTTGCTTCAATCATTTCTGGACGTTTTTCAATGGCAAAAATCAATGAATATTGTAAATGCACAAACAGTAATTTCTCCGCATTGCAAGGTGCAATTCTGAAATTTTTTGCTTTTTCCTGCTCCTCTTAGCATGATAAAGAAGATTCAAAGAGAGTGAGATGCCAGCTCCTTTCATTCAGTCAGTAGCTTCAATCATTTCTGGACGTTTTTCAATGGCAAAAATCAATGAATATTGTAAATGCACAAACAGTAATTTCTCCGCATTGCAAGGTGCAATTCTGAAATTTTTTGCTTTTTCCTGCTCCTCTTTGCATGATAAAGAAGATTCAAAGAGAGTGAGATGCCAGCTCCTTTCATTCAGTCAGTAGCTTCAATCATTTCTGGTATATGAATAACATGATGTTTTTCAATGGCAAAAATCAATGAATATTGTAAATGCACAAACAGTAATTTCTCCGCATTGCAAGGTGCAATTCTGAAATTTTTGCTTTTTCCTGCTCCTCTTAGCATGATAAAGAAGATTCAAAGAGAGTGAGATGCCAGCTCCTTTCATTCAGTCAGTAGCTTCAATCATTTCTGGATGTTTTTCAATGGCAAAAATCAATGAATATTGTAAATGCACAAACAGTAATTTCTCCGCATTGCAAGGTGCAATTCTGAAATTTCTTGCATTTTCCTGCTCCTCTTAGCATGATAAAGAAGATTCAAAGAGAGTGAGATGCCAGCTCCTTTCATTCAGTCAGTAGCTTCAATCATTTCTGGACGTTTTTCAATGGCAAAAATCAATGAATATTGTAAATGCACAAACAGTAATTTCTCCGCATTGCAAGGTGCAATTCTGAAATTTTTTGCTTTTTCCTGCTCCTCTTAGCATGATAAAGAAGATTCAAAGAGAGTGAGATGCCAGCTCCTTTCATTCAGTCAGTAGCTTCAAACATTTCTGGTATATGAATAACATGATGTTTTTCAATGGCAAAAATCAATGAATATTGTAAATGCACAAACAGTAATTTCTCCGCATTGCAAGGTGCAATTCTGAAATTTTTTGCTTTTTCCTGCTCCTCTTAGCATGATAAAGAAGATTCAAAGAGAGTGAGATGCCAGCTCCTTTCATTCAGTCAGTAGCTTCAATCATTTCTGGACGTTTTTCAATGGCAAAAATCAATGAATATTGTAAATGCACAAACAGTAATTTCTCCGCATTGCAAGGTGCAATTCTGAAATTTTTTGCTTTTTCCTGCTCCTCTTAGCATGATAAAGAAGATTCAAAGAGAGTGAGATGCCAGCTTCTTTCATTCAGTCAGTAGCTTCAAACATTTCTGGGATATGAATAACATGATGTTTTTCAATGGCAAAAATTAATGAATATTGTAAATGCACAAACAGTAATTTCTCCGCATTGCAAGGTGCAATTCTGAAATTTTTTGCTTTTTCCTGCTCCTCTTAGCATGATAAAGAAGATTCAAAGAGAGTGAGATGCCAGCTCCTTTCATTCAGTCAGTAGCTTCAATCATTTCTGGACGTTTTTCAATGGCAAAAATCAATGAATATTGTAAATGCACAAACAGTAATTTCTCCGCATTGCAAGGTGCAATTCTGAAATTTTTTGCTTTTTCCTGCTCCTCTTAGCATGATAAAGAAGATTCAAAGAGAGTGAGATGCCAGCTCCTTTCATTCAGTCAGTAGCTTCAATCATTTCTGGACGTTTTTCAATGGCAAAAATCAATGAATATTGTAAATGCACAAACAGTAATTTCTCCGCATTGCAAGGTGCAATTCTGAAATAAATTTTTTGCTTTTTCCTGCTCCTCTTAGCATGATAAAGAAGATTCAAAGAGAGTGAGATGCCAGCTCCTTTCATTCAGTCAGTAGCTTCAATCATTTCTGGTATATGAATAACATGATGTTTTTCAATGGCAAAAATCAATGAATATTGTAAATGCACAAACAGTAATTTCTCCGCATTGCAAGTTGCAATTCTGAAATTTTTTGCTTTTTCCTGCTCCTCTTAGCATGATAAAGAAGATTCAAAGAGAGTGAGATGCCAGCTCCTTTCATTCAGTCAGTAGCTTCAATCATTTCTGGACGTTTTTCAATGGCAAAAATCAATGAATATTGTAAATGCACAAACAGTAATTTCTCCGCATTGCAAGGTGCAATTCTGAAATTTTTTGCTTTTTCCTGCTCCTCTTAGCATGATAAAGAAGATTCAAAGAGAGTGAGATGCCAGCTCCTTTCATTCAGTCAGTAGCTTCAATCATTTCTGGACGTTTTTCAATGGCAAAAATCAATGAATATTGTAAATGCACAAACAGTAATTTCTCCGCATTGCAAGGTGCAATTCTGAAATTTTTTGCTTTTTCCTGCTCCTCTTAGCATGATAAAGAAGATTCAAAGAGAGTGAGATGCCAGCTCCTTTCATTCAGTCAGTAGCTTCAAACATTTCTGGTATATGAATAACATGATGTTTTTCAATGGCAAAAATCAATGAATATTGTAAAAGCACAAACAGTAATTTCTCCGCATTGCAAGGTGCAATTCTGAAATTTTTTGCTTTTTCCTGCTCCTCTTAGCATGATAAAGAAGATTCAAAGAGAGTGAGATGCCAGCTCCTTTCATTCAGTCAGTAGCTTCAATCATTTCTGGACGTTTTTCAATGGCAAAAATCAATGAATATTGTAAATGCACAAACAGTAATTTCTCCGCATTGCAAGGTGCAATTCTGAAATTTTTTGCTTTTTCCTGCTCCTCTTAGCATGATAAAGAAGATTCAAAGAGAGTGAGATGCCAGCTCCTTTCATTCAGTCAGTAGCTTCAATCATTTCTGGTATATGAATAACATGATGTTTTTCAATGGCAAAAATCAATGAATATTGTAAATGCACAAACAGTAATTTCTCCACATTGCAAGGTGCAATTCTGAAATTTTTTGCTTTTTCCTGCTCCTCTTAGCATGATAAAGAAGATTCAAAGAGAGTGAGATGCCAGCTCCTTTCATTCAGTCAGTAGCTTCAATCTCTTCTGGACGTTTTTCAATGGCAAAAATCAATGAATATTGTAAATGCACAAACAGTAATTTCTCCGCATTGCAAGGTGCAATTCTGAAATTTTTTGCTTTTTCCTGCTCCTCTTAGCATGATAAAGAAGATTCAAAGAGAGCGAGATGCCAGCTCCTTTCATTCAGTCAGTAGCTTCAATCATTTCTGGTATATGAATAACATGATGTTTTTCAATGGCAAAAATCAATGAATATTGTAAATGCACAAACAGTAATTTCTCCGCATTGCAAGGTGCAATTCTGAAATTTTTTGCTTTTTCCTGCTCCTCTTAGCATGATAAAGAAGATTCAAAGAGAGTGAGATGCCAGCTCCTTTCATTCAGTCAGTAGCTTCAATCATTTCTGGACGTTTTTCAATGGCAAAAATCAATGAATATTGTAAATGCACAAACAGTAATTTCTCCGCATTGCAAGGTGCAATTCTGAAATTTTTTGCTTTTTCCTGCTCCTCTTAGCATGATAAAGAAGATTCAAAGAGAGTGAGATGCCAGCTCCTTTCATTCAGTCAGTAGCTTCAAACATTTCTGGTATATGAATAACATGATGTTTTTCAATGGCAAAAATCAATGAATATTGTAAATGCACAAACAGTAATTTCTCCGCATTGCAAGGTGCAATTCTGAAATTTTTTGCTTTTTCCTGCTCCTCTTAGCATGATAAAGAAGATTCAAAGAGAGTGAGATGCCAGCTCCTTTCATTCAGTCAGTAGCTTCAATCATTTCTGGACGTTTTTCAATGGCAAAAATCAATGAATATTGTAAATGCACAAACAGTAATTTCTCCGCATTGCAAGGTGCAATTCTGAAATTTTTTGCTTTTTCCTGCTCCTCTTAGCATGATAAAGAAGATTCAAAGAGAGTGAGATGCCAGCTCCTTTCATTCAGTCAGTAGCTTCAATCATTTCTGGACGTTTTTCAATGGCAAAAATCAATGAATATTGTAAATGCACAAACAGTAATTTCTCCGCATTGCAAGGTGCAATTCTGAAATTTTTTGCTTTTTCCTGCTCCTCTTAGCATGATAAAGAAGATTCAAAGAGAGTGAGATGCCAGCTCCTTTCATTCAGTCAGTAGCTTCAATCATTTCTGGTATATGAATAACATGATGTTTTTCAATGGCAAAAATCAATGAATATTGTAAATGCACAAACAGTAATTTCTCCGCATTGCAAGGTGCAATTCTGAAATTTTTTGCTTTTTCCTGCTCCTCTTAGCATGATAAAGAAGATTCAAAGAGAGTGAGATGCCAGCTCCTTTCATTCAGTCAGCAGCTTCAATCATTTCTGGACATTTTTCCATGGCAAAAATCAATGAATATTGTAAATGCACAAACAGTAATTTCTCCGCATTGCAAGGTGCAATTCTGAAATGTTTTGCTTTTTCCTGCTCCTCTTAGCATGATAAAGAAGATTCAAAGAGAGTGAGATGCCAGCTCCTTTCATTCAGTCAGTAGCTTCAAACATTTCTGGTATATGAATAACATGATGTGTTTCAATGGCAAAAATCAATGAATATTGTAAAAGCACAAACAGTAATTTCTCCGCATTGCAAGGTGCAATTCTGAAATTTTTTGCTTTTTCCTGCTCCTCTTAGCATGATAAAGAAGATTCAAAGAGAGTGAGATGCCAGCTCCTTTCATTCAGTCAGTAGCTTCAATCATTTCTGGACGTTTTTCAATGGCAAAAATCAATGAATATTGTAAATGCACAAACAGTAATTTCTCCGCATTGCAAGGTGCCATTCTGAAATTTTTTGCTTTTTCCTGCTCCTCTTAGCATGATAAAGAAGATTCAAAGAGAGTGAGATTCCAGCTCCTTTCATTCAGTCAGTAGCTTCAATCATTTCTGGTATATGAATAACATGATGTTTTTCAATGGCAAAAATCAATGAATATTGTAAATGCACAAACAGTAATTTCTCCGCATTGCAAGTTGCAATTCTGAAATTTTTTGCTTTTTCCTGCTCCTCTTAGCATGATAAAGAAGATTCAAAGAGAGTGAGATGCCAGCTCCTTTCATTCAGTCAGTAGCTTCAATTATTTCTGGACGTTTTTCAATGGCAAAAATCAATGAATATTGTAAATGCACAAACAGTAATTTCTCCGCATTGCAAGGTGCAATTCTGAAATTTTTTGCTTTTTCCTGCTCCTCTTAGCATGATAAAGAAGATTCAAAGAGAGTGAGATGCCAGCTCCTTTCATTCAGTCAGTTGCTTCAATCATTTCTGGACGTTTTTCAATGGCAAAAATCAGTGAATATTGTAAATGCACAAACAGTAATTTCTCCGCATTGCAAGGTGCAATTCTGAAATTTTTTGCTTTTTCCTGCTCCTCTTAGCATGATAAAGAAGATTCAAAGAGAGTGAGATGCCAGCTCCTTTCATTCAGTCAGTAGCTTCAATCATTTCTGGACGTTTTTCAATGGCAAAAATCAATGAATATTGTAAATGCACAAACAGTAATTTCTCCGCATTGCAAGGTGCAATTCTGAAATTTTTTGCTTTTTCCTGCTCCTCTTTGCATGATAAAGAAGATTCAAAGAGAGTGAGATGCCAGCTCCTTTCATTCAGTCAGTAGCTTCAATCATTTCTGGTATATGAATAACATGATGTTTTTCAATGGCAAAAATCAATGAATATTGTAAATGCACAAACAGTAATTTCTCCGCATTGCAAGGTGCAATTCTGAAATTTTTGGCTTTTTCCTGCTCCTCTTAGCATGATAAAGAAGATTCAAAGAGAGTGAGATGCCAGCTCCTTTCATTCAGTCAGTAGCTTCAATCATTTCTGGATGTTTTTCAATGGCAAAAATCAATGAATATTGTAAATGCACAAACAGTAATTTCTCCGCATTGCAAGGTGCAATTCTGAAATTTCTTGCATTTTCCTGCTCCTCTTAGCATGATAAAGAAGATTCAAAGAGAGTGAGATGCCAGCTCCTTTCATTCAGTCAGTAGCTTCAATCATTTCTGGACGTTTTTCAATGGCAAAAATCAATGAATATTGTAAATGCACAAACAGTAATTTCTCCGCATTGCAAGGTGCAATTCTGAAATTTTTTGCTTTTTCCTGCTCCTCTTAGCATGATAAAGAAGATTCAAAGAGAGTGCGATGCCAGCTCCTTTCATTCAGTCAGTAGCTTCAAACATTTCTGGTATATGAATAACATGATGTTTTTCAATGGCAAAAATCAATGAATATTGTAAATGCACAAACAGTAATTTCTCCGCATTGCAAGGTGCAATTCTGAAATTTTTTGCTTTTTCCTGCTCCTCTTAGCATGATAAAGAAGATTCAAAGAGAGTGAGATGCCAGCTCCTTTCATTCAGTCAGTAGCTTCAATCATTTCTGGTATATGAATAACATGATGTTTTTCAATGGCAAAAATCAATGAATATTGTAAATGCACAAACAGTAATTTCTCCGCATTGCAAGTTGCAATTCTGAAATTTTTTGCTTTTTCCTGCTCCTCTTAGCATGATAAAGAAGATTCAAAGAGAGTGAGATGCCAGCTCCTTTCATTCAGTCAGTAGCTTCAATCATTTCTGGACGTTTTTCAATGGCAAAAATCAATGAATATTGTAAATGCACAAACAGTAATTTCTCCGCATTGCAAGGTGCAATTCTGAAATTTTTTGCTTTTTCCTGCTCCTCTTAGCATGATAAAGAAGATTCAAAGAGAGTGAGATGCCAGCTCCTTTCATTCAGTCAGTAGCTTCAATCATTTCTGGACGTTTTTCAATGGCAAAAATCAATGAATATTGTAAATGCACAAACAGTAATTTCTCCGCATTGCAAGGTGCAATTCTGAAATTTTTTGCTTTTTCCTGCTCCTCTTAGCATGATAAAGAAGATTCAAAGAGAGTGAGATGCCAGCTCCTTTCATTCAGTCAGTAGCTTCAATCATTTCTGGTATATGAATAACATGATGTTTTTCAATGGCAAAAATCAATGAATATTGTAAATGCACAAACAGTAATTTCTCCACATTGCAAGGTGCAATTCTGAAATTTTTTGCTTTTTCCTGCTCCTCTTAGCATGATAAAGAAGATTCAAAGAGAGTGAGATGCCAGCTCCTTTCATTCAGTCAGTAGCTTCAATCATTTCTGGACGTTTTTCAATGGCAAAAATCAATGAATATTGTAAATGCACAAACAGTAATTTCTCCGCATTGCAAGGTGCAATTCTGAAATTTTTTGCTTTTTCCTGCTCCTCTTAGCATGATAAAGAAGATTCAAAGAGAGCGAGATGCCAGCTCCTTTCATTCAGTCAGTAGCTTCAATCATTTCTGGTATATGAATAACATGATGTTTTTCAATGGCAAAAATCAATGAATATTGTAAATGCACAAACAGTAATTTCTCCGCATTGCAAGGTGCAATTCTGAAATTTTTTGCTTTTTCCTGCTCCTCTTAGCATGATAAAGAAGATTCAAAGAGAGTGAGATGCCAGCTCCTTTCATTCAGTCAGTAGCTTCAATCATTTCTGGACGTTTTTCAATGGCAAAAATCAATGAATATTGTAAATGCACAAACAGTAATTTCTCCGCATTGCAAGGTGCAATTCTGAAATTTTTTGCTTTTTCCTGCTCCTCTTAGCATGATAAAGAAGATTCAAAGAGAGTGAGATGCCAGCTCCTTTCATTCAGTCAGTAGCTTCAAACATTTCTGGTATATGAATAACATGATGTTTTTCAAAGGCAAAAATCAATGAATATTGTAAATGCACAAACAGTAATTTCTCCGCATTGCAAGTTGCAATTCTGAAATTTTTTGCTTTTTCCTGCTCCTCTTAGCATGATAAAGAAGATTCAAAGAGAGTGAGATGCCAGCTCCTTTCATTCAGTCAGTAGCTTCAATTATTTCTGGACGTTTTTCAATGGCAAAAATCAATGAATATTGTAAATGCACAAACAGTAATTTCTCCGCATTGCAAGGTGCAATTCTGAAATTTTTTGCTTTTTCCTGCTCCTCTTAGCATGATAAAGAAGATTCAAAGAGAGTGAGATGCCAGCTCCTTTCATTCAGTCAGTTGCTTCAATCATTTCTGGACGTTTTTCAATGGCAAAAATCAGTGAATATTGTAAATGCACAAACAGTAATTTCTCCGCATTGCAAGGTGCAATTCTGAAATTTTTTGCTTTTTCCTGCTCCTCTTAGCATGATAAAGAAGATTCAAAGAGAGTGAGATGCCAGCTCCTTTCATTCAGTCAGTAGCTTCAATCATTTCTGGACGTTTTTCAATGGCAAAAATCAATGAATATTGTAAATGCACAAACAGTAATTTCTCCGCATTGCAAGGTGCAATTCTGAAATTTTTTGCTTTTTCCTGCTCCTCTTTGCATGATAAAGAAGATTCAAAGAGAGTGAGATGCCAGCTCCTTTCATTCAGTCAGTAGCTTCAATCATTTCTGGTATATGAATAACATGATGTTTTTCAATGGCAAAAATCAATTAATATTGTAAATGCACAAACAGTAATTTCTCCGCATTGCAAGGTGCAATTCTGAAATTTTTGGCTTTTTCCTGCTCCTCTTAGCATGATAAAGAAGATTCAAAGAGAGTGAGATGCCAGCTCCTTTCATTCAGTCAGTAGCTTCAATCATTTCTGGATGTTTTTCAATGGCAAAAATCAATGAATATTGTAAATGCACAAACAGTAATTTCTCCGCATTGCAAGGTGCAATTCTGAAATTTCTTGCATTTTCCTGCTCCTCTTAGCATGATAAAGAAGATTCAAAGAGAGTGAGATGCCAGCTCCTTTCATTCAGTCAGTAGCTTCAATCATTTCTGGACGTTTTTCAATGGCAAAAATCAATGAATATTGTAAATGCACAAACAGTAATTTCTCCGCATTGCAAGGTGCAATTCTGAAATTTTTTGCTTTTTCCTGCTCCTCTTAGCATGATAAAGAAGATTCAAAGAGAGTGCGATGCCAGCTCCTTTCATTCAGTCAGTAGCTTCAAACATTTCTGGTATATGAATAACATGATGTTTTTCAATGGCAAAAATCAATGAATATTGTAAATGCACAAACAGTAATTTCTCCGCATTGCAAGGTGCAATTCTGAAATTTTTTGCTTTTTCCTGCTCCTCTTAGCATGATAAAGAAGATTCAAAGAGAGTGAGATGCCAGCTCCTTTCATTCAGTCAGTAGCTTCAATCATTTCTGGTATATGAATAACATGATGTTTTTCAATGGCAAAAATCAATGAATATTGTAAATGCACAAACAGTAATTTCTCCGCATTGCAAGTTGCAATTCTGAAATTTTTTGCTTTTTCCTGCTCCTCTTAGCATGATAAAGAAGATTCAAAGAGAGTGAGATGCCAGCTCCTTTCATTCAGTCAGTAGCTTCAATCATTTCTGGACGTTTTTCAATGGCAAAAATCAATGAATATTGTAAATGCACAAACAGTAATTTCTCCGCATTGCAAGGTGCAATTCTGAAATTTTTTGCTTTTTCCTGCTCCTCTTAGCATGATAAAGAAGATTCAAAGAGAGTGAGATGCCAGCTCCTTTCATTCAGTCAGTAGCTTCAATCATTTCTGGACGTTTTTCAATGGCAAAAATCAATGAATATTGTAAATGCACAAACAGTAATTTCTCCGCATTGCAAGGTGCAATTCTGAAATTTTTTGCTTTTTCCTGCTCCTCTTAGCATGATAAAGAAGATTCAAAGAGAGTGAGATGCCAGCTCCTTTCATTCAGTCAGTAGCTTCAATCATTTCTGGTATATGAATAACATGATGTTTTTCAATGGCAAAAATCAATGAATATTGTAAATGCACAAACAGTAATTTCTCCACATTGCAAGGTGCAATTCTGAAATTTTTTGCTTTTTCCTGCTCCTCTTAGCATGATAAAGAAGATTCAAAGAGAGTGAGATGCCAGCTCCTTTCATTCAGTCAGTAGCTTCAATCATTTCTGGACGTTTTTCAATGGCAAAAATCAATGAATATTGTAAATGCACAAACAGTAATTTCTCCGCATTGCAAGGTGCAATTCTGAAATTTTTTGCTTTTTCCTGCTCCTCTTAGCATGATAAAGAAGATTCAAAGAGAGTGAGATGCCAGCTCCTTTCATTCAGTCAGTAGCTTCAATCATTTCTGGACGTTTTTCAATGGCAAAAATCAATGAATATTGTAAATGCACAAACAGTAATTTCTCCGCATTGCAAGGTGCAATTCTGAAATTTTTTGCTTTTTCCTGCTCCTCTTAGCATGATAAAGAAGATTCAAAGAGAGTGAGATGCCAGCTCCTTTCATTCAGTCAGTAGCTTCAATCATTTCTGGTATATGAATAACATGATGTTTTTCAATGGCAAAAATCAATGAATATTGTAAATGCACAAACAGTAATTTCTCCGCATTGCAAGGTGCAATTCTGAAATTTTTTGCTTTTTCCTGCTCCTCTTAGCATGATAAAGAAGATTCAAAGAGAGTGAGATGCCAGCTCCTTTCATTCAGTCAGCAGCTTCAATCATTTCTGGACATTTTTCCATGGCAAAAATCAATGAATATTGTAAATGCACAAACAGTAATTTCTCCGCATTGCAAGGTGCAATTCTGAAATGTTTTGCTTTTTCCTGCTCCTCTTAGCATGATAAAGAAGATTCAAAGAGAGTGAGATGCCAGCTCCTTTCATTCAGTCAGTAGCTTCAAACATTTCTGGTATATGAATAACATGATGTGTTTCAATGGCAAAAATCAATGAATATTGTAAAAGCACAAACAGTAATTTCTCCGCATTGCAAGGTGCAATTCTGAAATTTTTTGCTTTTTCCTGCTCCTCTTAGCATGATAAAGAAGATTCAAAGAGAGTGAGATGCCAGCTCCTTTCATTCAGTCAGTAGCTTCAATCATTTCTGGACGTTTTTCAATGGCAAAAATCAATGAATATTGTAAATGCACAAACAGTAATTTCTCCGCATTGCAAGGTGCCATTCTGAAATTTTTTGCTTTTTCCTGCTCCTCTTAGCATGATAAAGAAGATTCAAAGAGAGTGAGATTCCAGCTCCTTTCATTCAGTCAGTAGCTTCAATCATTTCTGGTATATGAATAACATGATGTTTTTCAATGGCAAAAATCAATGAATATTGTAAATGCACAAACAGTAATTTCTCCGCATTGCAAGTTGCAATTCTGAAATTTTTTGCTTTTTCCTGCTCCTCTTAGCATGATAAAGAAGATTCAAAGAGAGTGAGATGCCAGCTCCTTTCATTCAGTCAGTAGCTTCAATTATTTCTGGACGTTTTTCAATGGCAAAAATCAATGAATATTGTAAATGCACAAACAGTAATTTCTCCGCATTGCAAGGTGCAATTCTGAAATTTTTTGCTTTTTCCTGCTCCTCTTAGCATGATAAAGAAGATTCAAAGAGAGTGAGATGCCAGCTCCTTTCATTCAGTCAGTTGCTTCAATCATTTCTGGACGTTTTTCAATGGCAAAAATCAGTGAATATTGTAAATGCACAAACAGTAATTTCTCCGCATTGCAAGGTGCAATTCTGAAATTTTTTGCTTTTTCCTGCTCCTCTTAGCATGATAAAGAAGATTCAAAGAGAGTGAGATGCCAGCTCCTTTCATTCAGTCAGTAGCTTCAATCATTTCTGGACGTTTTTCAATGGCAAAAATCAATGAATATTGTAAATGCACAAACAGTAATTTCTCCGCATTGCAAGGTGCAATTCTGAAATTTTTTGCTTTTTCCTGCTCCTCTTTGCATGATAAAGAAGATTCAAAGAGAGTGAGATGCCAGCTCCTTTCATTCAGTCAGTAGCTTCAATCATTTCTGGTATATGAATAACATGATGTTTTTCAATGGCAAAAATCAATGAATATTGTAAATGCACAAACAGTAATTTCTCCGCATTGCAAGGTGCAATTCTGAAATTTTTGGCTTTTTCCTGCTCCTCTTAGCATGATAAAGAAGATTCAAAGAGAGTGAGATGCCAGCTCCTTTCATTCAGTCAGTAGCTTCAATCATTTCTGGATGTTTTTCAATGGCAAAAATCAATGAATATTGTAAATGCACAAACAGTAATTTCTCCGCATTGCAAGGTGCAATTCTGAAATTTCTTGCATTTTCCTGCTCCTCTTAGCATGATAAAGAAGATTCAAAGAGAGTGAGATGCCAGCTCCTTTCATTCAGTCAGTAGCTTCAATCATTTCTGGACGTTTTTCAATGGCAAAAATCAATGAATATTGTAAATGCACAAACAGTAATTTCTCCGCATTGCAAGGTGCAATTCTGAAATTTTTTGCTTTTTCCTGCTCCTCTTAGCATGATAAAGAAGATTCAAAGAGAGTGCGATGCCAGCTCCTTTCATTCAGTCAGTAGCTTCAAACATTTCTGGTATATGAATAACATGATGTTTTTCAATGGCAAAAATCAATGAATATTGTAAATGCACAAACAGTAATTTCTCCGCATTGCAAGGTGCAATTCTGAAATTTTTTGCTTTTTCCTGCTCCTCTTAGCATGATAAAGAAGATTCAAAGAGAGTGAGATGCCAGCTCCTTTCATTCAGTCAGTAGCTTCAATCATTTCTGGTATATGAATAACATGATGTTTTTCAATGGCAAAAATCAATGAATATTGTAAATGCACAAACAGTAATTTCTCCGCATTGCAAGTTGCAATTCTGAAATTTTTTGCTTTTTCCTGCTCCTCTTAGCATGATAAAGAAGATTCAAAGAGAGTGAGATGCCAGCTCCTTTCATTCAGTCAGTAGCTTCAATCATTTCTGGACGTTTTTCAATGGCAAAAATCAATGAATATTGTAAATGCACAAACAGTAATTTCTCCGCATTGCAAGGTGCAATTCTGAAATTTTTTGCTTTTTCCTGCTCCTCTTAGCATGATAAAGAAGATTCAAAGAGAGTGAGATGCCAGCTCCTTTCATTCAGTCAGTAGCTTCAATCATTTCTGGACGTTTTTCAATGGCAAAAATCAATGAATATTGTAAATGCACAAACAGTAATTTCTCCGCATTGCAAGGTGCAATTCTGAAATTTTTTGCTTTTTCCTGCTCCTCTTAGCATGATAAAGAAGATTCAAAGAGAGTGAGATGCCAGCTCCTTTCATTCAGTCAGTAGCTTCAATCATTTCTGGTATATGAATAACATGATGTTTTTCAATGGCAAAAATCAATGAATATTGTAAATGCACAAACAGTAATTTCTCCACATTGCAAGGTGCAATTCTGAAATTTTTTGCTTTTTCCTGCTCCTCTTAGCATGATAAAGAAGATTCAAAGAGAGTGAGATGCCAGCTCCTTTCATTCAGTCAGTAGCTTCAATCATTTCTGGACGTTTTTCAATGGCAAAAATCAATGAATATTGTAAATGCACAAACAGTAATTTCTCCGCATTGCAAGGTGCAATTCTGAAATTTTTTGCTTTTTCCTGCTCCTCTTAGCATGATAAAGAAGATTCAAAGAGAGCGAGATGCCAGCTCCTTTCATTCAGTCAGTAGCTTCAATCATTTCTGGTATATGAATAACATGATGTTTTTCAATGGCAAAAATCAATGAATATTGTAAATGCACAAACAGTAATTTCTCCGCATTGCAAGGTGCAATTCTGAAATTTTTTGCTTTTTCCTGCTCCTCTTAGCATGATAAAGAAGATTCAAAGAGAGTGAGATGCCAGCTCCTTTCATTCAGTCAGTAGCTTCAAACATTTCTGGTATATGAATAACATGATGTTTTTCAATGGCAAAAATCAATGAATATTGTAAATGCACAAACAGTAATTTCTCCGCATTGCAAGTTGCAATTCTGAAATTTTTTGCTTTTTCCTGCTCCTCTTAGCATGATAAAGAAGATTCAAAGAGAGTGAGATGCCAGCTCCTTTCATTCAGTCAGTAGCTTCAATTATTTCTGGACGTTTTTCAATGGCAAAAATCAATGAATATTGTAAATGCACAAACAGTAATTTCTCCGCATTGCAAGGTGCAATTCTGAAATTTTTTGCTTTTTCCTGCTCCTCTTAGCATGATAAAGAAGATTCAAAGAGAGTGAGATGCCAGCTCCTTTCATTCAGTCAGTTGCTTCAATCATTTCTGGACGTTTTTCAATGGCAAAAATCAGTGAATATTGTAAATGCACAAACAGTAATTTCTCCGCATTGCAAGGTGCAATTCTGAAATTATTTGCTTTTTCCTGCTCCTCTTAGCATGATAAAGAAGATTCAAAGAGAGTGAGATGCCAGCTCCTTTCATTCAGTCAGTAGCTTCAATCATTTCTGGACGTTTTTCAATGGCAAAAATCAATGAATATTGTAAATGCACAAACAGTAATTTCTCCGCATTGCAAGGTGCAATTCTGAAATTTTTTGCTTTTTCCTGCTCCTCTTTGCATGATAAAGAAGATTCAAAGAGAGTGAGATGCCAGCTCCTTTCATTCAGTCAGTAGCTTCAATCATTTCTGGTATATGAATAACATGATGTTTTTCAATGGCAAAAATCAATTAATATTGTAAATGCACAAACAGTAATTTCTCCGCATTGCAAGGTGCAATTCTGAAATTTTTGGCTTTTTCCTGCTCCTCTTAGCATGATAAAGAAGACTCAAAGAGAGTGAGATGCCAGCTCCTTTCATTCAGTCAGTAGCTTCAATCATTTCTGGATGTTTTTCAATGGCAAAAATCAATGAATATTGTAAATGCACAAACAGTAATTTCTCCGCATTGCAAGGTGCAATTCTGAAATTTCTTGCATTTTCCTGCTCCTCTTAGCATGATAAAGAAGATTCAAAGAGAGTGAGATGCCAGCTCCTTTCATTCAGTCAGTAGCTTCAATCATTTCTGGACGTTTTTCAATGGCAAAAATCAATGAATATTGTAAATGCACAAACAGTAATTTCTCCGCATTGCAAGGTGCAATTCTGAAATTTTTTGCTTTTTCCTGCTCCTCTTAGCATGATAAAGAAGATTCAAAGAGAGTGCGATGCCAGCTCCTTTCATTCAGTCAGTAGCTTCAAACATTTCTGGTATATGAATAACATGATGTTTTTCAATGGCAAAAATCAATGAATATTGTAAATGCACAAACAGTAATTTCTCCGCATTGCAAGGTGCAATTCTGAAATTTTTTGCTTTTTCCTGCTCCTCTTAGCATGATAAAGAAGATTCAAAGAGAGTGAGATGCCAGCTCCTTTCATTCAGTCAGTAGCTTCAATCATTTCTGGTATATGAATAACATGATGTTTTTCAATGGCAAAAATCAATGAATATTGTAAATGCACAAACAGTAATTTCTCCGCATTGCAAGTTGCAATTCTGAAATTTTTTGCTTTTTCCTGCTCCTCTTAGCATGATAAAGAAGATTCAAAGAGAGTGAGATGCCAGCTCCTTTCATTCAGTCAGTAGCTTCAATCATTTCTGGACGTTTTTCAATGGCAAAAATCAATGAATATTGTAAATGCACAAACAGTAATTTCTCCGCATTGCAAGGTGCAATTCTGAAATTTTTTGCTTTTTCCTGCTCCTCTTAGCATGATAAAGAAGATTCAAAGAGAGTGAGATGCCAGCTCCTTTCATTCAGTCAGTAGCTTCAATCATTTCTGGACGTTTTTCAATGGCAAAAATCAATGAATATTGTAAATGCACAAACAGTAATTTCTCCGCATTGCAAGGTGCAATTCTGAAATTTTTTGCTTTTTCCTGCTCCTCTTAGCATGATAAAGAAGATTCAAAGAGAGTGAGATGCCAGCTCCTTTCATTCAGTCAGTAGCTTCAATCATTTCTGGTATATGAATAACATGATGTTTTTCAATGGCAAAAATCAATGAATATTGTAAATGCACAAACAGTAATTTCTCCACATTGCAAGGTGCAATTCTGAAATTTTTTGCTTTTTCCTGCTCCTCTTAGCATGATAAAGAAGATTCAAAGAGAGTGAGATGCCAGCTCCTTTCATTCAGTCAGTAGCTTCAATCATTTCTGGACGTTTTTCAATGGCAAAAATCAATGAATATTGTAAATGCACAAACAGTAATTTCTCCGCATTGCAAGGTGCAATTCTGAAATTTTTTGCTTTTTCCTGCTCCTCTTAGCATGATAAAGAAGATTCAAAGAGAGCGAGATGCCAGCTCCTTTCATTCAGTCAGTAGCTTCAATCATTTCTGGTATATGAATAACATGATGTTTTTCAATGGCAAAAATCAATGAATATTGTAAATGCACAAACAGTAATTTCTCCGCATTGCAAGGTGCAATTCTGAAATTTTTTGCTTTTTCCTGCTCCTCTTAGCATGATAAAGAAGATTCAAAGAGAGTGAGATGCCAGCTCCTTTCATTCAGTCAGTAGCTTCAATCATTTCTGGACGTTTTTCAATGGCAAAAATCAATGAATATTGTAAATGCACAAACAGTAATTTCTCCGCATTGCAAGGTGCAATTCTGAAATTTTTTGCTTTTTCCTGCTCCTCTTAGCATGATAAAGAAGATTCAAAGAGAGTGAGATGCCAGCTCCTTTCATTCAGTCAGTAGCTTCAAACATTTCTGGTATATGAATAACATGATGTTTTTCAATGGCAAAAATCAATGAATATTGTAAATGCACAAACAGTAATTTCTCCGCATTGCAAGGTGCAATTCTGAAATTTTTTGCTTTTTCCTGCTCCTCTTAGCATGATAAAGAAGATTCAAAGAGAGTGAGATGCCAGCTCCTTTCATTCAGTCAGTAGCTTCAATCATTTCTGGACGTTTTTCAATGGCAAAAATCAATGAATATTGTAAATGCACAAACAGTAATTTCTCCGCATTGCAAGGTGCAATTCTGAAATTTTTTGCTTTTTCCTGCTCCTCTTAGCATGATAAAGAAGATTCAAAGAGAGTGAGATGCCAGCTCCTTTCATTCAGTCAGTAGCTTCAATCATTTCTGGACGTTTTTCAATGGCAAAAATCAATGAATATTGTAAATGCACAAACAGTAATTTCTCCGCATTGCAAGGTGCAATTCTGAAATTTTTTGCTTTTTCCTGCTCCTCTTAGCATGATAAAGAAGATTCAAAGAGAGTGAGATGCCAGCTCCTTTCATTCAGTCAGTAGCTTCAATCATTTCTGGTATATGAATAACATGATGTTTTTCAATGGCAAAAATCAATGAATATTGTAAATGCACAAACAGTAATTTCTCCGCATTGCAAGGTGCAATTCGGAAATTTTTTGCTTTTTCCTGCTCCTCTTAGCATGATAAAGAAGATTCAAAGAGAGTGAGATGCCAGCTCCTTTCATTCAGTCAGCAGCTTCAATCATTTCTGGACATTTTTCAATGGCAAAAATCAATGAATATTGTAAATGCACAAACAGTAATTTCTCCGCATTGCAAGGTGCAATTCTGAAATTTTTTGCTTTTTCCTGCTCCTCTTAGCATGATAAAGAAGATTCAAAGAGAGTGAGATGCCAGCTCCTTTCATTCAGTCAGTAGCTTCAAACATTTCTGGTATATGAATAACATGATGTTTTTCAATGGCAAAAATCAATGAATATTGTAAAAGCACAAACAGTAATTTCTCCGCATTGCAAGGTGCAATTCTGAAATTTTTTGCTTTTTCCTGCTCCTCTTAGCATGATAAAGAAGATTCAAAGAGAGTGAGATGCCAGCTCCTTTCATTCAGTCAGTAGCTTCAATCATTTCTGGACGTTTTTCAATGGCAAAAATCAATGAATATTGTAAATGCACAAACAGTAATTTCTCCGCATTGCAAGGTGCAATTCTGAAATTTTTTGCTTTTTCCTGCTCCTCTTAGCATGATAAAGAAGATTCAAAGAGAGTGAGATGCCAGCTCCTTTCATTCAGTCAGTAGCTTCAATCATTTCTGGTATATGAATAACATGATGTTTTTCAATGGCAAAAATCAATGAATATTGTAAATGCACAAACAGTAATTTCTCCGCATTGCAAGTTGCAATTCTGAAATTTTTTGCTTTTTCCTGCTCCTCTTAGCATGATAAAGAAGATTCAAAGAGAGTGAGATGCCAGCTCCTTTCATTCAGTCAGTAGCTTCAATTATTTCTGGACGTTTTTCAATGGCAAAAATCAATGAATATTGTAAATGCACAAACAGTAATTTCTCCGCATTGCAAGGTGCAATTCTGAAATTTTTTGCTTTTTCCTGCTCCTCTTAGCATGATAAAGAAGATTCAAAGAGAGTGAGATGCCAGCTCCTTTCATTCAGTCAGTTGCTTCAATCATTTCTGGACGTTTTTCAATGGCAAAAATCAGTGAATATTGTAAATGCACAAACAGTAATTTCTCCGCATTGCAAGGTGCAATTCTGAAATTTTTTGCTTTTTCCTGCTCCTCTTAGCATGATAAAGAAGATTCAAAGAGAGTGAGATGCCAGCTCCTTTCATTCAGTCAGTAGCTTCAATCATTTCTGGACGTTTTTCAATGGCAAAAATCAATGAATATTGTAAATGCACAAACAGTAATTTCTCCGCATTGCAAGGTGCAATTCTGAAATTTTTTGCTTTTTCCTGCTCCTCTTTGCATGATAAAGAAGATTCAAAGAGAGTGAGATGCCAGCTCCTTTCATTCAGTCAGTAGCTTCAATCATTTCTGGTATATGAATAACATGATGTTTTTCAATGGCAAAAATCAATGAATATTGTAAATGCACAAACAGTAATTTCTCCGCATTGCAAGGTGCAATTCTGAAATTTTTGGCTTTTTCCTGCTCCTCTTAGCATGATAAAGAAGATTCAAAGAGAGTGAGATGCCAGCTCCTTTCATTCAGTCAGTAGCTTCAATCATTTCTGGATGTTTTTCAATGGCAAAAATCAATGAATATTGTAAATGCACAAACAGTAATTTCTCCGCATTGCAAGGTGCAATTCTGAAATTTCTTGCATTTTCCTGCTCCTCTTAGCATGATAAAGAAGATTCAAAGAGAGTGAGATGCCAGCTCCTTTCATTCAGTCAGTAGCTTCAATCATTTCTGGACGTTTTTCAATGGCAAAAATCAATGAATATTGTAAATGCACAAACAGTAATTTCTCCGCATTGCAAGGTGCAATTCTGAAATTTTTTGCTTTTTCCTGCTCCTCTTAGCATGATAAAGAAGATTCAAAGAGAGTGAGATGCCAGCTCCTTTCATTCAGTCAGTAGCTTCAAACATTTCTGGTATATGAATAACATGATGTTTTTCAATGGCAAAAATCAATGAATATTGTAAATGCACAAACAGTAATTTCTCCGCATTGCAAGGTGCAATTCTGAAATTTTTTGCTTTTTCCTGCTCCTCTTAGCATGATAAAGAAGATTCAAAGAGAGTGAGATGCCAGCTCCTTTCATTCAGTCAGTAGCTTCAATCATTTCTGGACGTTTTTCAATGGCAAAAATCAATGAATATTGTAAATGCACAAACAGTAATTTCTCCGCATTGCAAGGTGCAATTCTGAAATTTTTTGCTTTTTCCTGCTCCACTTAGCATGATAAAGAAGATTCAAAGAGAGTGAGATGCCAGCTCCTTTCATTCAGTCAGTAGCTTCAATCATTTCTGGACGTTTTTCAATGGCAAAAATCAATGAATATTGTAAATGCACAAACAGTAATTTCTCCGCATTGCAAGGTGCAATTCTGAAATTTTTTGCTTTTTCCTGCTCCTCTTAGCATGATAAAGAAGATTCAAAGAGAGTGAGATGCCAGCTCCTTTCATTCAGTCAGTAGCTTCAATCATTTCTGGTATATGAATAACATGATGTTTTTCAATGGCAAAAATCAATGAATATTGTAAATGCACAAACAGTAATTTCTCCGCATTGCAAGTTGCAATTCTGAAATTTTTTGCTTTTTCCTGCTCCTCTTAGCATGATAAAGAAGATTCAAAGAGAGTGAGATTCCAGCTCCTTTCATTCAGTCAGTAGCTTCAATCATTTCTGGACGTTTTTCAATGGCAAAAATCAATGAATATTGTAAATGCACAAACAGTAATTTCTCCGCATTGCAAGGTGCAATTCTGAAATTTTTTGCTTTTTCCTGCTCCTCTTAGCATGATAAAGAAGATTCAAAGAGAGTGAGATGCCAGCTCCTTTCATTCAGTCAGTAGCTTCAATCATTTCTGGACGTTTTTCAATGGCAAAAATCAATGAATATTGTAAATGCACAAACAGTAATTTCTCCGCATTG
This sequence comes from Phyllobates terribilis, assembly GCF_046119375.1. Lineage (NCBI taxonomy): Eukaryota > Metazoa > Chordata > Amphibia > Anura > Dendrobatidae > Phyllobates > Phyllobates terribilis. The sequence goes on from NW_027364706.1 coordinate 20,299, forward strand.
CAAGATGCAATTCTGAAATTTTTTGCTTTTTCCTGCTCCTCTTAGCATGATAAAAAAGATTCAAAGAGAGTGAGATGCCAGCTCCTTTCATTCAGTCAGTAGCTTCAATCATTTCTGGACGTTTTTCAATGGCAAAAATCAATGAATATTGTAAATGCACAAACAGTAATTTCTCCGCATTGCAAGGTGCAATTCTGAAATTTTTTGCTTTTTCCTGCTCCTCTTAGCATGATAAAGAAGATTCAAAGAGAGTGAGATGCCAGCTCCTTTCATTCAGTCAGTAGCTTCAATCATTTCTGGTATATGAATAACATGATGTTTTTCAATGGCAAAAATCAATGAATATTGTAAATGCACAAACAGTAATTTCTCCGCATTGCAAGGTGCAATTCTGAAATTTTTTGCTTTTTCCTGCTCCTCTTAGCATGATAAAGAAGATTCAAAGAGAGTGAGATGCCAGCTCCTTTCATTCAGTCAGTAGCTTCAATTATTTCTGGACGTTTTTCAATGGCAAAAATCAATGAATATTGTAAATGCACAAACAGTAATTTCTCCGCATTGCAAGGTGCAATTCTGAAATTTTTTGCTTTTTCCTGCTCCTCTTAGCATGATAAAGAAGATTCAAAGAGAGTGAGATGCCAGCTCCTTTCATTCAGTCAGTAGCTTCAGTCATTTCTGGACGTTTTTCAATGGCAAAAATCAATGAATATTGTAAATGCACAAACAGTAATTTCTCCGCATTGCAAGGTGCAATTCTGAAATTTTTTGCTTTTTCCTGCTCCTCTTAGCATGATAAAGAAGATTCAAAGAGAGTGAGATGCCAGCTCCTTTCATTCAGTCAGTAGCTTCAAACATTTCTGGTATAAACATTTCTGGACGTTTTTCAATGGCAAAAATCAATGAATATTGTAAATGCACAAACAGTAATATCTCCACATTGCAAGGTGCAATTCTGAAATTTTTTGCTTTTTCCTGCTAATCCTAGCATGATAAAGAAGATTCAAATAGAGTGAGATGCCAGCTCCTTTCATTCAGTCAGTAGCTTCAAACATTTCTGGACGTTTTTCAATGGCAAAATTCAATGAATATTGTAAATGCACAAACAGTAATATCTCCACATTGCCAGGTGCAATTCTGAAATTTTTTGCTTTTTCCTGCTAATCCTAGCATGATAAAGAAGATTCAAAGAGAGTGAGATGCCAGCTCCTTTCATTCAGTCAGTAGCTTCAATCATTTCTGGACGTTTTTCAATGGCAAAAATCAATGAATATTGTAAATGCACAAACAGTAATTTCTCCGCATTGCAAGGTGCAATTCTGAAATTTATTGCTTTTTCCTGCTCCTCTTAGCATGATAAAGAAGATTCAAAGAGAGTGAGATGCCAGCTCCTTTCATTCAGTCAGTAGCTTCAATCATTTCTGGACGTTTTTCAATGGCAAAAATCAATGAATATTGTAAATGCACAAACAGTAATTTCTCCGCATTGCAAGGTGCAATTCTGAAATTTTTTGCTTTTTCCTGCTCCTCTTAGCATGATAAAGAAGATTCAAAGAGAGTGAGATGCCAGCTCCTTTCATTCAGTCAGTAGCTTCAATCATTTCTGGTATATGAATAACATGATGTTTTTCAATGGCAAAAATCAATGAATATTGTAAATGCACAAACAGTAATTTCTCCGCATTGCAAGGTGCAATTCTGAAATTTTTTGCTTTTTCCTGCTCCTCTTAGCATGATAAAGAAGATTCAAAGAGAGTGAGATGCCAGCTCCTTTCATTCAGTCAGTAGCTTCAATCATTTCTGGACGTTTTTCAATGGCAAAAATCAATGAATATTGTAAATGCACAAACAGTAATTTCTCCGCATTGCAAGATGCAATTCTGAAATTTTTTGCTTTTTCCTGCTCCTCTTAGCATGATAAAGAAGATTCAAAGAGAGTGAGATGCCAGCTCCTTTCATTCAGTCAGTAGCTTCAGTCATTTCTGGACGTTTTTCAATGCAAAAATCAATGAATATTGTAAATGCACAAACAGTAATTTCTCCGCATTGCAAGGTGCAATTCTGAAATTTTTTGCTTTTTCCTGCTCCTCAGCATGATAAAGAAGATTCAAAGAGAGTGAGATGCCAGCTCCTTTCATTCAGTCAGTAGCTTCAATCATTTCTGGTATATGAATAACATGATGTTTTTCAATGGCAAAAATCAATGAATATTGTAAATGCACAAACAGTAATTTCTCCGCATTGCAAGGTGCAATTCTGAAATTTTTTGCTTTTTCCTGCTCCTCTTAGCATGATAAAGAAGATTCAAAGAGAGTGAGATGCCAGCTCCTTTCATTCAGTCAGTAGCTTCAAACATTTCTGGTATATGAATAACATGATGTTTTTCAATGGCAAAAATCAATGAATATTGTAAATGCACAAACAGTAATTTCTCCGCATTGCAAGGTGCAATTCTGAAATTTTTTGCTTTTTCCTGCTCCTCTTAGCATGATAAAGAAGATTCAAAGAGAGTGAGATGCCAGCTCCTTTCATTCAGTCAGTAGCTTCAATCATTTCTGGACGTTTTTAAATGGCAAAAATCAATGAATATTGTAAATGCACAAACAGTAATTTCTCCGCATTGCAAGGTGCAATTCTGAAATTTTTTGCTTTTTCCTGCTCCTCTTAGCATGATAAAGAAGATTCAAAGAGAGTGAGATGCCAGCTTCTTTCATTCAGTCAGTAGCTTCAAACATTTCTGGGATATGAATAACATGATGTTTTTCAATGGCAAAAATTAATGAATATTGTAAATGCACAAACAGTAATTTCTCCGCATTGCAAGGTGCAATTCTGAAATTTTTTGCTTTTTCCTGCTCCTCTTAGCATGATAAAGAAGATTCAAAGAGAGTGAGATGCCAGCTCCTTTCATTCAGTCAGTAGCTTCAATCATTTCTGGACGTTTTTCAATGGCAAAAATCAATGAATATTGTAAATGCACAAACAGTAATTTCTCCGCATTGCAAGGTGCAATTCTGAAATTTTTTGCTTTTTCCTGCTCCTCTTAGCATGATAAAGAAGATTCAAAGAGAGTGAGATGCCAGCTCCTTTCATTCAGTCAGTAGCTTCAATCATTTCTGGATGTTTTTCAATGGCAAAAATTAATGAATATTGTAAATGCACAAACAGTAATTTCTCCGCATTGCAAGGTGCAATTCTGAAATTTTTTGCTTTTTCCTGCTCCTCTTAGCATGATAAAGAAGATTCAAAGAGAGTGAGATGCCAGCTCCTTTCATTCAGTCAGTAGCTTCAAACATTTCTGGTATAAACATTTCTGGACGTTTTTCAATGGCAAAAATCAATGAATATTGTAAATGCACAAACAGTAATATCTCCACATTGCAAGGTGCAATTCTGAAATTTTTTGCTTTTTCCTGCTAATCCTAGCATGATAAAGAAGATTCAAATAGAGTGAGATGCCAGCTCCTTTCATTCAGTCAGTAGCTTCAAACATTTCTGGACGTTTTTCAATGGCAAAATTCAATGAATATTGTAAATGCACAAACAGTAATATCTCCACATTGCCAGGTGCAATTCTGAAATTTTTTGCTTTTTCCTGCTAATCCTAGCATGATAAAGAAGATTCAAAGAGAGTGAGATGCCAGCTCCTTTCATTCAGTCAGTAGCTTCAATCATTTCTGGACGTTTTTCAATGGCAAAAATCAATGAATATTGTAAATGCACAAACAGTAATTTCTCCGCATTGCAAGGTGCAATTCTGAAATTTTTTGCTTTTTCCTGCTCCTCTTAGCATGATAAAGAAGATTCAAAGAGAGTGAGATGCCAGCTCCTTTCATTCAGTCAGTAGCTTCAATCATTTCTGGACGTTTTTCAATGGCAAAAATCAATGAATATTGTAAATGCACAAACAGTAATTTCTCCGCATTGCAAGGTGCAATTCTGAAATTTTTTGCTTTTTCCTGCTCCTCTTAGCATGATAAAGAAGATTCAAAGAGAGTGAGATGCCAGCTCCTTTCATTCAGTCAGTAGCTTCAATCATTTCTGGTATATGAATAACATGATGTTTTTCAATGGCAAAAATCAATGAATATTGTAAATGCACAAACAGTAATTTCTCCGCATTGCAAGGTGCAATTCTGAAATTTTTTGCTTTTTCCTGCTCCTCTTAGCATGATAAAGAAGATTCAAAGAGAGTGAGATGCCAGCTCCTTTCATTCAGTCAGTAGCTTCAATCATTTCTGGACGTTTTTCAATGGCAAAAATCAATGAATATTGTAAATGCACAAACAGTAATTTCTCCGCATTGCAAGATGCAATTCTGAAATTTTTTGCTTTTTCCTGCTCCTCTTAGCATGATAAAGAAGATTCAAAGAGAGTGAGATGCCAGCTCCTTTCATTCAGTCAGTAGCTTCAGTCATTTCTGGACGTTTTTCAATGCAAAAATCAATGAATATTGTAAATGCACAAACAGTAATTTCTCCGCATTGCAAGGTGCAATTCTGAAATTTTTTGCTTTTTCCTGCTCCTCAGCATGATAAAGAAGATTCAAAGAGAGTGAGATGCCAGCTCCTTTCATTCAGTCAGTAGCTTCAATCATTTCTGGTATATGAATAACATGATGTTTTTCAATGGCAAAAATCAATGAATATTGTAAATGCACAAACAGTAATTTCTCCGCATTGCAAGGTGCAATTCTGAAATTTTTTGCTTTTTCCTGCTCCTCTTAGCATGATAAAGAAGATTCAAAGAGAGTGAGATGCCAGCTCCTTTCATTCAGTCAGTAGCTTCAAACATTTCTGGTATATGAATAACATGATGTTTTTCAATGGCAAAAATCAATGAATATTGTAAATGCACAAACAGTAATTTCTCCGCATTGCAAGGTGCAATTCTGAAATTTTTTGCTTTTTCCTGCTCCTCTTAGCATGATAAAGAAGATTCAAAGAGAGTGAGATGCCAGCTCCTTTCATTCAGTCAGTAGCTTCAATCATTTCTGGACGTTTTTCAATGGCAAAAATCAATGAATATTGTAAATGCACAAACAGTAATTTCTCCGCATTGCAAGGTGCAATTCTGAAATTTTTTGCTTTTTCCTGCTCCTCTTAGCATGATAAAGAAGATTCAAAGAGAGTGAGATGCCAGCTTCTTTCATTCAGTCAGTAGCTTCAAACATTTCTGGGATATGAATAACATGATGTTTTTCAATGGCAAAAATTAATGAATATTGTAAATGCACAAACAGTAATTTCTCCGCATTGCAAGGTGCAATTCTGAAATTTTTTGCTTTTTCCTGCTCCTCTTAGCATGATAAAGAAGATTCAAAGAGAGTGAGATGCCAGCTCCTTTCATTCAGTCAGTAGCTTCAATCATTTCTGGACGTTTTTCAATGGCAAAAATCAATGAATATTGTAAATGCACAAACAGTAATTTCTCCGCATTGCAAGGTGCAATTCTGAAATTTTTTGCTTTTTCCTGCTCCTCTTAGCATGATAAAGAAGATTCAAAGAGAGTGAGATGCCAGCTCCTTTCATTCAGTCAGTAGCTTCAATCATTTCTGGATGTTTTTCAATGGCAAAAATCAATGAATATTGTAAATGCACAAACAGTAATTTCTCCGCATTGCAAGGTGCAATTCTGAAATTTTTTGCTTTTTCCTGCTCCTCTTAGCATGATAAAGAAGATTCAAAGAGAGTGAGATGCCAGCTCCTTTCATTCAGTCAGTAGCTTCAATCATTTCTGGTATATGAATAACATGATGTTTTTCAATGGCAAAAATCAATGAATATTGTAAATGCACAAACAGTAATTTCTCCGCATTGCAAGTTGCAATTCTGAAATTTTTTGCTTTTTCCTGCTCCTCTTAGCATGATAAAGAAGATTCAAAGAGAGTGAGATTCCAGCTCCTTTCATTCAGTCAGTAGCTTCAATCATTTCTGGACGTTTTTCAATGGCAAAAGTCAATGAATATTGTAAATGCACAAACAGTAATTTCTCCGCATTGCAAGGTGCAATTCTGAAATTTTTTGCTTTTTCCTGCTCCTCTTAGCATGATAAAGAAGATTCAAAGAGAGTGAGATGCCAGCTCCTTTCATTCAGTCAGTAGCTTCAATCATTTCTGGACGTTTTTCAATGGCAAAAATCAATGAATATTGTAAATGCACAAACAGTCATTTCTCCGCATTGCAAGATGCAATTCTGAAATTTTTTGCTTTTTCCTGCTCCTCTTAGCATGATAAAGAAGATTCAAAGAGAGTGAGATGCCAGCTCCTTTCATTCAGTCAGTAGCTTCAATCATTTCTGGACGTTTTTCAATGGCAAAAATCAATGAATATTGTAAATGCACAAACAGTAATTTCTCCGCATTGCAAGGTGCAATTCTGAAATTTTTTGCTTTTTCCTGCTCCTCTTAGCATGATAAAGAAGATTCAAAGAGAGTGAGATGCCAGCTCCTTTCATTCAGTCAGTAGCTTCAATCATTTCTGGTATATGAATAACATGATGTTTTTCAATGGCAAAAATCAATGAATATTGTAAATGCACAAACAGTAATTTCTCCGCATTGCAAGGTGCAATTCTGAAATTTTTTGCTTTTTCCTGCTCCTCTTAGCATGATAAAGAAGATTCAAAGAGAGTGAGATGCCAGCTCCTTTCATTCAGTCAGTAGCTTCAAACATTTCTGGTATATGAATAACATGATGTTTTTCAATGGCAAAAATCAATGAATATTGTAAATGCACAAACAGTAATTTCTCCGCATTGCAAGGTGCAATTCTGAAATTTTTTGCTTTTTCCTGCTCCTCTTAGCATGATAAAGAAGATTCAAAGAGAGTGAGATGCCAGCTCCTTTCATTCAGTCAGTAGCTTCAATCATTTCTGGACGTTTTTCAATGGCAAAAATCAATGAATATTGTAAATGCACAAACAGTAATTTCTCCGCATTGCAAGGTGCAATTCTGAAATTTTTTGCTTTTTCCTGCTCCTCTTAGCATGATAAAGAAGATTCAAAGAGAGTGAGATGCCAGCTTCTTTCATTCAGTCAGTAGCTTCAAACATTTCTGGGATATGAATAACATGATGTTTTTCAATGGCAAAAATTAATGAATATTGTAAATGCACAAACAGTAATTTCTCCGCATTGCAAGGTGCAATTCTGAAATTTTTTGCTTTTTCCTGCTCCTCTTAGCATGATAAAGAAGATTCAAAGAGAGTGAGATGCCAGCAACTTTCATTCAGTCAGTAGCTTCAATCATTTCTGGACGTTTTTCAATGGCAAAAATCAATGAATATTGTAAATGCACAAACAGTAATTTCTCCGCATTGCAAGGTGCAATTCTGAAATTTTTTGCTTTTTCCTGCTCCTCTTAGCATGATAAAGAAGATTCAAAGAGAGTGAGATGCCAGCTCCTTTCATTCAGTCAGTAGCTTCAATCATTTCTGGATGTTTTTCAATGGCAAAAATCAATGAATATTGTAAATGCACAAACAGTAATTTCTCCGCATTGCAAGGTGCAATTCTGAAATTTTTTGCTTTTTCCTGCTCCTCTTAGCATGATAAAGAAGATTCAAAGAGAGTGAGATGCCAGCTCCTTTCATTCAGTCAGTAGCTTCAATCATTTCTGGTATATGAATAACATGATGTTTTTCAATGGCAAAAATCAATGAATATTGTAAATGCACAAACAGTAATTTCTCCGCATTGCAAGTTGCAATTCTGAAATTTTTTGCTTTTTCCTGCTCCTCTTAGCATGATAAAGAAGATTCAAAGAGAGTGAGATTCCAGCTCCTTTCATTCAGTCAGTAGCTTCAATCATTTCTGGACGTTTTTCAATGGCAAAAGTCAATGAATATTGTAAATGCACAAACAGTAATTTCTCCGCATTGCAAGGTGCAATTCTGAAATTTTTTGCTTTTTCCTGCTCCTCTTAGCATGATAAAGAAGATTCAAAGAGAGTGAGATGCCAGCTCCTTTCATTCAGTCAGTAGCTTCAATCATTTCTGGACGTTTTTCAATGGCAAAAATCAATGAATATTGTAAATGCACAAACAGTAATTTCTCCGCATTGCAAGATGCAATTCTGAAATTTTTTGCTTTTTCCTGCTCCTCTTAGCATGATAAAGAAGATTCAAAGAGAGTGAGATGCCAGCTCCTTTCATTCAGTCAGTAGCTTCAATCATTTCTGGACGTTTTTCAATGGCAAAAATCAATGAATATTGTAAATGCACAAACAGTAATTTCTCCGCATTGCAAGGTGCAATTCTGAAATTTTTTGCTTTTTCCTGCTCCTCTTAGCATGATAAAGAAGATTCAAAGAGAGTGAGATGCCAGCTCCTTTCATTCAGTCAGTAGCTTCAATCATTTCTGGTATATGAATAACATGATGTTTTTCAATGGCAAAAATCAATGAATATTGTAAATGCACAAACAGTAATTTCTCCGCATTGCAAGGTGCAATTCTGAAATTTTTTGCTTTTTCCTGCTCCTCTTAGCATGATAAAGAAGATTCAAAGAGAGTGAGATGCCAGCTCCTTTCATTCAGTCAGTAGCTTCAATCATTTCTGGACGTTTTTCAATGGCAAAAATCAATGAATATTGTAAATGCACAAACAGTAATTTCTCCGCATTGCAAGATGCAATTCTGAAATTTTTTGCTTTTTCCTGCTCCTCTTAGCATGATAAAGAAGATTCAAAGAGAGTGAGATGCCAGCTCCTTTCATTCAGTCAGTAGCTTCAGTCATTTCTGGACGTTTTTCAATGCAAAAATCAATGAATATTGTAAATGCACAAACAGTAATTTCTCCGCATTGCAAGGTGCAATTCTGAAATTTTTTGCTTTTTCCTGCTCCTCAGCATGATAAAGAAGATTCAAAGAGAGTGAGATGCCAGCTCCTTTCATTCAGTCAGTAGCTTCAATCATTTCTGGTATATGAATAACATGATGTTTTTCAATGGCAAAAATCAATGAATATTGTAAATGCACAAACAGTAATTTCTCCGCATTGCAAGGTGCAATTCTGAAATTTTTTGCTTTTTCCTGCTCCTCTTAGCATGATAAAGAAGATTCAAAGAGAGTGAGATGCCAGCTCCTTTCATTCAGTCAGTAGCTTCAAACATTTCTGGTATATGAATAACATGATGTTTTTCAATGGCAAAAATCAATGAATATTGTAAATGCACAAACAGTAATTTCTCCGCATTGCAAGGTGCAATTCTGAAATTTTTTGCTTTTTCCTGCTCCTCTTAGCATGATAAAGAAGATTCAAAGAGAGTGAGATGCCAGCTCCTTTCATTCAGTCAGTAGCTTCAATCATTTCTGGACGTTTTTCAATGGCAAAAATCAATGAATATTGTAAATGCACAAACAGTAATTTCTCCGCATTGCAAGGTGCAATTCTGAAATTTTTTGCTTTTTCCTGCTCCTCTTAGCATGATAAAGAAGATTCAAAGAGAGTGAGATGCCAGCTTCTTTCATTCAGTCAGTAGCTTCAAACATTTCTGGGATATGAATAACATGATGTTTTTCAATGGCAAAAATTAATGAATATTGTAAATGCACAAACAGTAATTTCTCCGCATTGCAAGGTGCAATTCTGAAATTTTTTGCTTTTACCTGCTCCTCTTAGCATGATAAAGAAGATTCAAAGAGAGTGAGATGCCAGCTCCTTTCATTCAATCAGTAGCTTCAATCATTTCTGGACGTTTTTCAATGGCAAAAATCAATGAATATTGTAAATGCACAAACAGTAATTTCTCCGCATTGCAAGGTGCAATTCTGAAATTTTTTGCTTTTTCCTGCTCCTCTTAGCATGATAAAGAAGATTCAAAGAGAGTGAGATGCCAGCTCCTTTCATTCAGTCAGTAGCTTCAATCATTTCTGGATGTTTTTCAATGGCAAAAATCAATGAATATTGTAAATGCACAAACAGTAATTTCTCCGCATTGCAAGGTGCAATTCTGAAATTTTTTGCTTTTTCCTGCTCCTCTTAGCATGATAAAGAAGATTCAAAGAGAGTGAGATGCCAGCTCCTTTCATTCAGTCAGTAGCTTCAATCATTTCTGGTATATGAATAACATGATGTTTTTCAATGGCAAAAATCAATGAATATTGTAAATGCACAAACAGTAATTTCTCCGCATTGCAAGTTGCAATTCTGAAATTTTTTGCTTTTTCCTGCTCCTCTTAGCATGATAAAGAAGATTCAAAGAGAGTGAGATTCCAGCTCCTTTCATTCAGTCAGTAGCTTCAATCATTTCTGGACGTTTTTCAATGGCAAAAGTCAATGAATATTGTAAATGCACAAACAGTAATTTCTCCGCATTGCAAGGTGCAATTCTGAAATTTTTTGCTTTTTCCTGCTCCTCTTAGCATGATAAAGAAGATTCAAAGAGAGTGAGATGCCAGCTCCTTTCATTCAGTCAGTAGCTTCAATCATTTCTGGACGTTTTTCAATGGCAAAAATCAATGAATATTGTAAATGCACAAACAGTAATTTCTCCGCATTGCAAGATGCAATTCTGAAATTTTTTGCTTTTTCCTGCTCCTCTTAGCATGATAAAGAAGATTCAAAGAGAGTGAGATGCCAGCTCCTTTCATTCAGTCAGTAGCTTCAATCATTTCTGGACGTTTTTCAATGGCAAAAATCAATGAATATTGTAAATGCACAAACAGTAATTTCTCCGCATTGCAAGGTGCAATTCTGAAATTTTTTGCTTTTTCCTGCTCCTCTTAGCATGATAAAGAAGATTCAAAGAGAGTGAGATGCCAGCTCCTTTCATTCAGTCAGTAGCTTCAATCATTTCTGGTATATGAATAACATGATGTTTTTCAATGGCAAAAATCAATGAATATTGTAAATGCACAAACAGTAATTTCTCCGCATTGCAAGGTGCAATTCTGAAATTTTTTGCTTTTTCCTGCTCCTCTTAGCATGATAAAGAAGATTCAAAGAGAGTGAGATGCCAGCTCCTTTCATTCAGTCAGTAGCTTCAATCATTTCTGGACGTTTTTCAATGGCAAAAATCAATGAATATTGTAAATGCACAAACTGTAATTTCTCCGCATTGCAAGGTGCAATTCTGAAATTTTTTGCTTTTTCCTGCTCCTCTTAGCATGATAAAGAAGATTCAAAGAGAGTGAGATGCCAGCTCCTTTCATTCAGTCAGTAGCTTCAGTCATTTCTGGACGTTTTTCAATGGCAAAAATCAATGAATATTGTAAATGCACAAACAGTAATTTCTCCGCATTGCAAGGTGCAATTCTGAAATTTTTTGCTTTTTCCTGCTCCTCTTAGCATGGTAAAGAAGATTCAAAGAGAGTGAGATGCCAGCTCCTTTCATTCAGTCAGTAGCTTCAATCATTTCTGGTATATGAATAACATGATGTTTTTCAATGGCAAAAATCAATGAATATTGTAAATGCACAAACAGTAATTTCTCCGCATTGCAAGGTGCAATTCTGAAATTTTTTGCTTTTTCCTGCTCCTCTTAGCATGATAAAGAAGATTCAAAGAGAGTGAGATGCCAGCTCCTTTCATTCAGTCAGTAGCTTCAATCATTTCTGGACGTTTTTCAATGGCAAAAATCAATGAATATTGTAAATGCACAAACAGTAATTTCTCCGCATTGCAAGGTGCAATTCTGAAATTTTTTGCTTTTTCCTGCTCCTCTTAGCATGATAAAGAAGATTCAAAGAGAGTGAGATGCCAGCTCCTTTCATTCAGTCAGTAGCTTCAATCATTTCTGGTATATGAATAACATGATGTTTTTCAATGGCAAAAATCAATGAATATTGTAAATGCACAAACAGTAATTTCTCCGCATTGCAAGTTGCAATTCTGAAATTTTTTGCTTTTTCCTGCTCCTCTTAGCATGATAAAGAAGATTCAAAGAGAGTGAGATTCCAGCTCCTTTCATTCAGTCAGTAGCTTCAATCATTTCTGGACGTTTTTCAATGGCAAAAATCAATGAATATTGTAAATGCACAAACAGTAATTTCTCCGCATTGCAAGGTGCAATTCTGAAATTTTTTGCTTTTTCCTGCTCCTCTTAGCATGATAAAGAAGATTCAAAGAGAGTGAGATGCCAGCTCCTTTCATTCAGTCAGTAGCTTCAATCATTTCTGGACGTTTTTCAATGGCAAAAATCAATGAATATTGTAAATGCACAAACAGTATTTTCTCCGCATTGCAAGATGCAATTCTGAAATTTTTTGCTTTTTCCTGCTCCTCTTAGCATGATAAAGAAGATTCAAAGAGAGTGAGATGCCAGCTCCTTTCATTCAGTCAGCAGCTTCAATCATTTCTGGACGTTTTTCAATGGCAAAAATCAATGAATATTGTAAATGCACAAACAGTAATTTCTCCGCATTGCAAGGTGCAATTCTGAAATTTTTTGCTTTTTCCTGCTCCTCTTAGCATGATAAAGAAGATTCAAAGAGAGTGAGATGCCAGCTCCTTTCATTCAGTCAGTAGCTTCAATCATTTCTGGTATATGAATAACATGATGTTTTTCAATGGCAAAAATCAATGAATATTGTAAATGCACAAACAGTAATTTCTCCGCATTGCAAGGTGCAATTCTGAAATTTTTTGCTTTTTCCTGCTCCTCTTAGCATGATAAAGAAGATTCAAAGAGAGTGAGATGCCAGCTCCTTTCATTCAGTCAGTAGCTTCAATCATTTCCGGACGTTTTTCAATGGCAAAAATCAATGAATATTGTAAATGCACAAACTGTAATTTCTCCGCATTGCAAGGTGCAATTCTGAAATTTTTTGCTTTTTCCTGCTCCTCTTAGCATGATAAAGAAGATTCAAAGAGAGTGAGATGCCAGCTCCTTTCATTCAGTCAGTAGCTTCAGTCATTTCTGGACGTTTTTCAATGGCAAAAATCAATGAATATTGTAAATGCACAAACAGTAATTTCTCCGCATTGCAAGGTGCAATTCTGAAATTTTTTGCTTTTTCCTGCTCCTCTTAGCATGATAAAGAAGATTCAAAGAGAGTGAGATGCCAGCTCCTTTCATTCAGTCAGTAGCTTCAAACATTTCTGGTATAAACATTTCTGGACGTTTTTCAATGGCAAAAATCAATGAATATTGTAAAAGCACAAACAGTAATATCTCCACATTGCAAGGTGCAATTCTGAAATTTTTTGCTTTTTCCTGCTAATCCTAGCATGATAAAGAAGATTCAAATAGAGTGAGATGCCAGCTCCTTTCATTCAGTCAGTAGCTTCAAACATTTCTGGACGTTTTTCAATGGCAAAATTCAATGAATATTGTAAATGCACAAACAGTAATATCTCCACATTGCCAGGTGCAATTCTGAAATTTTTTGCTTTTTCCTGCTAATCCTAGCATGATAAAAAAGATTCAAAGAGAGTGAGATGCCAGCTCCTTTCATTCAGTCAGTAGCTTCAATCATTTCTGGACGTTTTTCAATGGCAAAAATCAATGAATATTGTAAATGCACAAACAGTAATTTCTCCGCATTGCAAGGTGCAATTCTGAAATTTTTTGCTTTTTCCTGCTCCTCTTAGCATGATAAAGAAGATTCAAAGAGAGTGAGATGCCAGCTCCTTTCATTCAGTCAGTAGCTTCAATCATTTCTGGACGTTTTTCAATGGCAAAAATCAATGAATATTGTAAATGCACAAACACTAATTTCTCCGCATTGCAAGGTGCAATTCTGAAATTTTTTGCTTTTTCCTGCTCCTCTTAGCATGATAAAGAAGATTCAAAGAGAGTGAGATGCCAGCTCCTTTCATTCAGTCAGTAGCTTCAATCATTTCTGGTATATGAATAACATGATGTTTTTCAATGGCAAAAATCAATGAATATTGTAAATGCACAAACAGTAATTTCTCCGCATTGCAAGGTGCAATTCTGAAATTTTTTGCTTTTTCCTGCTCCTCTTAGCATGATAAAGAAGATTCAAAGAGAGTGAGATGCCAGCTCCTTTCATTCAGTCAGTAGCTTCAATAATTTCTGGACGTTTTTCAATGGCAAAAATCAATGAATATTGTAAATGCACAAACAGTAATTTCTCCGCATTGCAAGATGCAATTCTGAAATTTTTTGGTTTTTCCTGCTCCTCTTAGCATGATAAAGAAGATTCAAAGAGAGTGAGATGCCAGCTCCTTTCATTCAGTCAGTAGCTTCAGTCATTTCTGGACGTTTTTCAATGGCAAAAATCAATGAATATTGTAAATGCACAAACAGTAATTTCTCTGCATTGCAAGGTGCAATTCTGAAATTTTTTGCTTTTTCCTGCTCCTCTTAGCATGATAAAGAAGATTCAAAGAGAGTGAGATGCCAGCTCCTTTCTTTCAGTCAGTAGCTTCAAACATTTCTGGTATAAACATTTCTGGACGTTTTTCAATGGCAAAAATCAATGAATATTGTAAATGCACAAACAGTAATATCTCCACATTGCAAGGTGCAATGCTGAAATTTTTTGCTTTTTCCTGCTAATCCTAGCATGATAAAGAAGATTCAAATAGAGTGAGATGCCAGCTCCTTTCATTCAGTCAGTAGCTTCAAACATTTCTGGACGTTTTTCATTGGCAAAAATCAATGAATATTGTAAATGCACAAACAGTAATATCTCCACATTGCAAGGTGCAATTCTGAAATTTTTTGCTTTTTCCTGCTAATCCTAGCATGATAAAGAAGATTCAAAGAGAGTGAGATGTCAGCTCCTTTCATTCAGTCAGTAGCTTCAAACATTTCTGGTATATGAATAACATGATGTTTTTCAATGGCAAAAATCAATGAATATTGTAAATGCACAAACAGTAATATCTCCACATTGCAAGGTGCAATTCTGAAATTTTTTGCTTTTTCCTGCTAATCCTAGCATGATAAAGAAGATTCAAAGAGAGTGAGATGCCAGCTCCTTTCATTCAGTCAGTAGCTTCAAACATTTCTGGACGTTTTTCAATGGCAAAAATCAATGAATATTGTAAATGCACAAACAGTAATATCTCCACATTGCAAGGTGCAATTCTGAAATTTTTTGCTTTTTCCTGCTACTCCTAGCATGATAAAGAAGATTCAAAGAGAGTGAGATGCCAGCTCCTTTCATTCAGTCAGTAGCTTCAATCATTTCTGGACGTTTTTCAATGGCAAAAATCAATGAATATTGTAAATGCACAAACAGTAATTTCTCCGCATTGCAAGGTGCAATTCTGAATTTTTTTGCTTTTTCCTGCTCCTCTTAGCATGGTAAAGAAGATTCAAAGAGAGTGAGATGCCAGCTCCTTTCATTCAGTCAGTAGCTTCAGTCATTTCTGGACGTTTTTCAATGGCAAAAATCAATGAATATTGTAAATGCACAAAAAGTAATTTCTCCGCATTGCAAGGTGCAATTCTGAAATTTTTTGCTTTTTCCTGCTCCTCTTAGCATGATAAAGAAGATTCAAAGAGAGTGAGATGCCAGCTCCTTTCATTCAGTCAGTAGCTTCAAACATTTCTGGTATAAACATTTCTGGACGTTTTTCAATGGCAAAAATCAATGAATATTGTAAATGCACAAACAGTAATATCTCCACATTGCAAGGTGCAATTCTGAAATTTTTTGCTTTTTCCTGCTAATCCTAGCATGATAAAGAAGATTCAAATAGAGTGAGATGCCAGCTCCTTTCATTCAGTCAGTAGCTTCAAACATTTCTGGACGTTTTTCAATGGCAAAATTCAATGAATATTGTAAATGCACAAACAGTAATATCTCCACATTGCAAGGTGCAATTCTGAAATTTTTTGCTTTTTCCTGCTCCTCTTAGCATGATAAAGAAGATTCAAAGAGAGTGAGATGCCAGCTCCTTTCATTCAGTCAGTAGCTTCAATCATTTCTGGTATATGAATAACATGATGTTTTTCAATGGCAAAAATCAATGAATATTGTAAATGCACAAACAGTAATTTCTCCGCATTGCAAGGTGCAATTCTGAAATTTTTTGCTTTTTCCTGCTCCTCTTAGCATGATAAAGAAGATTCAAAGAGAGTGAGATGCCAGCTCCTTTCATTCAGTCAGTAGCTTCAATCATTTCCGGACGTTTTTCAATGGCAAAAATCAATGAATATTGTAAATGCACAAACTGTAATTTCTCCGCATTGCAAGGTGCAATTCTGAAATTTTTTGCTTTTTCCTGCTCCTCTTAGCATGATAAAGAAGATTCAAAGAGAGTGAGATGCCAGCTCCTTTCATTCAGTCAGTAGCTTCAGTCATTTCTGGACGTTTTTCAATGGCAAAAATCAATGAATATTGTAAATGCACAAACAGTAATTTCTCCGCATTGCAAGGTGCAATTCTGAAATTTTTTGCTTTTTCCTGCTCCTCTTAGCATGATAAAGAAGATTCAAAGAGAGTGAGATGCCAGCTCCTTTCATTCAGTCAGTAGCTTCAAACATTTCTGGTATAAACATTTCTGGACGTTTTTCAATGGCAAAAATCAATGAATATTGTAAAAGCACAAACAGTAATATCTCCACATTGCAAGGTGCAATTCTGAAATTTTTTGCTTTTTCCTGCTAATCCTAGCATGATAAAGAAGATTCAAATAGAGTGAGATGCCAGCTCCTTTCATTCAGTCAGTAGCTTCAAACATTTCTGGACGTTTTTCAATGGCAAAATTCAATGAATATTGTAAATGCACAAACAGTAATATCTCCACATTGCCAGGTGCAATTCTGAAATTTTTTGCTTTTTCCTGCTAATCCTAGCATGATAAAGAAGATTCAAAGAGAGTGAGATGCCAGCTCCTTTCATTCAGTCAGTAGCTTCAATCATTTCTGGACGTTTTTCAATGGCAAAAATCAATGAATATTGTAAATGCACAAACAGTAATTTCTCCGCATTGCAAGGTGCAATTCTGAAATTTTTTGCTTTTTCCTGCTCCTCTTAGCATGATAAAGAAGATTCAAAGAGAGTGAGATGCCAGCTCCTTTCATTCAGTCAGTAGCTTCAATCATTTCTGGACGTTTTTCAATGGCAAAAATCAATGAATATTGTAAATGCACAAACAGTAATTTCTCCGCATTGCAAGGTGCAATTCTGAAATTTTTTGCTTTTTCCTGCTCCTCTTAGCATGATAAAGAAGATTCAAAGAGAGTGAGATGCCAGCTCCTTTCATTCAGTCAGTAGCTTCAATCATTTCTGGTATATGAATAACATGATGTTTTTCAATGGCAAAAATCAATGAATATTGTAAATGCACAAACAGTAATTTCTCCGCATTGCAAGGTGCAATTCTGAAATTTTTTGCTTTTTCCTGCTCCTCTTAGCATGATAAAGAAGATTCAAAGAGAGTGAGATGCCAGCTCCTTTCATTCAGTCAGTAGCTTCAATCATTTCTGGACGTTTTTCAATGGCAAAAATCAATGAATATTGTAAATGCACAAACAGTAATTTCTCCGCATTGCAAGATGCAATTCTGAAATTTTTTGGTTTTTCCTGCTCCTCTTAGCATGATAAAGAAGATTCAAAGAGAGTGAGATGCCAGCTCCTTTCATTCAGTCAGTAGCTTCAGTCATTTCTGGACGTTTTTCAATGGCAAAAATCAATGAATATTGTAAATGCACAAACAGTAATTTCTCTGCATTGCAAGGTGCAATTCTGAAATTTTTTGCTTTTTCCTGCTCCTCTTAGCATGATAAAGAAGATTCAAAGAGAGTGAGATGCCAGCTCCTTTCTTTCAGTCAGTAGCTTCAAACATTTCTGGTATAAACATTTCTGGACGTTTTTCAATGGCAAAAATCAATGAATATTGTAAATGCACAAACAGTAATATCTCCACATTGCAAGGTGCAATGCTGAAATTTTTTGCTTTTTCCTGCTATTCCTAGCATGATAAAGAAGATTCAAATAGAGTGAGATGCCAGCTCCTTTCATTCAGTCAGTAGCTTCAAACATTTCTGGACGTTTTTCATTGGCAAAAATCAATGAATATTGTAAATGCACAAACAGTAATATCTCCACATTGCAAGGTGCAATTCTGAAATTTTTTGCTTTTTCCTGCTAATCCTAGCATGATAAAGAAGATTCAAAGAGAGTGAGATGTCAGCTCCTTTCATTCAGTCAGTAGCTTCAAACATTTCTGGTATATGAATAACATGATGTTTTTCAATGGCAAAAATCAATGAATATTGTAAATGCACAAACAGTAATATCTCCGCATTGCAAGGTGCAATTCTGAAATTTTTTGCTTTTTCCTGCTAATCCTAGCATGATAAAGAAGATTCAAAGAGAGTGAGATGCCAGCTCCTTTCATTCAGTCAGTAGCTTCAAACATTTCTGGACGTTTTTCAATGGCAAAAATCAATGAATATTGTAAATGCACAAACAGTAATATCTCCACATTGCAAGGTGCAATTCTGAAATTTTTTGCTTTTTCCTGCTACTCCTAGCATGATAAAGAAGATTCAAAGAGAGTGAGATGCCAGCTCCTTTCATTCAGTCAGTAGCTTCAATCATTTCTGGACGTTTTTCAATGGCAAAAATCAATGAATATTGTAAATGCACAAACAGTAATTTCTCCGCATTGCAAGGTGCAATTCTGAATTTTTTTGCTTTTTCCTGCTCCTCTTAGCATGGTAAAGAAGATTCAAAGAGAGTGAGATGCCAGCTCCTTTCATTCAGTCAGTAGCTTCAGTCATTTCTGGACGTTTTTCAATGGCAAAAATCAATGAATATTGTAAATGCACAAAAAGTAATTTCTCCGCATTGCAAGGTGCAATTCTGAAATTTTTTGCTTTTTCCTGCTCCTCTTAGCATGATAAAGAAGATTCAAAGAGAGTGAGATGCCAGCTCCTTTCATTCAGTCAGTAGCTTCAAACATTTCTGGTATAAACATTTCTGGACGTTTTTCAATGGCAAAAATCAATGAATATTGTAAATGCACAAACAGTAATATCTCCACATTGCAAGGTGCAATTCTGAAATTTTTTGCTTTTTCCTGCTAATCCTAGCATGATAAAGAAGATTCAAATAGAGTGAGATGCCAGCTCCTTTCATTCAGTCAGTAGCTTCAAACATTTCTGGACGTTTTTCAATGGCAAAATTCAATGAATATTGTAAATGCACAAACAGTAATATCTCCACATTGCAAGGTGCAATTCTGAAATTTTTTGCATTTTCCTGCTCCTCTTAGCATGATAAAGAAGATTCAAAGAGAGTGAGATGCCAGCTCCTTTCATTCAGTCAGTAGCTTCAATCATTTCTGGTATATGAATAACATGATGTTTTTCAATGGCAAAAATCAATGAATATTGTAAATGCACAAACAGTAATTTCTCCGCATTGCAAGGTGCAATTCTGAAATTTTTTGCTTTTTCCTGCTCCTCTTAGCATGATAAAGAAGATTCAAAGAGAGTGAGATGCCAGCTCCTTTCATTCAGTCAGTAGCTTCAATCATTTCCGGACGTTTTTCAATGGCAAAAATCAATGAATATTGTAAATGCACAAACTGTAATTTCTCCGCATTGCAAGGTGCAATTCTGAAATTTTTTGCTTTTTCCTGCTCCTCTTAGCATGATAAAGAAGATTCAAAGAGAGTGAGATGCCAGCTCCTTTCATTCAGTCAGTAGCTTCAGTCATTTCTGGACGTTTTTCAATGGCAAAAATCAATGAATATTGTAAATGCACAAACAGTAATTTCTCCGCATTGCAAGGTGCAATTCTGAAATTTTTTGCTTTTTCTTGCTCCTCTTAGCATGATAAAGAAGATTCAAAGAGAGTGAGATGCCAGCTCCTTTCATTCAGTCAGTAGCTTCAAACATTTCTGGTATAAACATTTCTGGACGTTTTTCAATGGCAAAAATCAATGAATATTGTAAAAGCACAAACAGTAATATCTCCACATTGCAAGGTGCAATTCTGAAATTTTTTGCTTTTTCCTGCTAATCCTAGCATGATAAAGAAGATTCAAATAGAGTGAGATGCCAGCTCCTTTCATTCAGTCAGTAGCTTCAAACATTTCTGGACGTTTTTCAATGGCAAAATTCAATGAATATTGTAAATGCACAAACAGTAATATCTCCACATTGCCAGGTGCAATTCTGAAATTTTTTGCTTTTTCCTGCTAATCCTAGCATGATAAAGAAGATTCAAAGAGAGTGAGATGCCAGCTCCTTTCATTCAGTCAGTAGCTTCAATCATTTCTGGACGTTTTTCAATGGCAAAAATCAATGAATATTGTAAATGCACAAACAGTAATTTCTCCGCATTGCAAGGTGCAATTCTGAAATTTTTTGCTTTTTCCTGCTCCTCTTAGCATGATAAAGAAGATTCAAAGAGAGTGAGATGCCAGCTCCTTTCATTCAGTCAGTAGCTTCAATCATTTCTGGACGTTTTTCAATGGCAAAAATCAATGAATATTGTAAATGCACAAACAGTAATTTCTCCGCATTGCAAGGTGCAATTCTGAAATTTTTTGCTTTTTCCTGCTCCTCTTAGCATGATAAAGAAGATTCAAAGAGAGTGAGATGCCAGCTCCTTTCATTCAGTCAGTAGCTTCAATCATTTCTGGTATATGAATAACATGATGTTTTTCAATGGCAAAAATCAATGAATATTGTAAATGCACAAACAGTAATTTCTCCGCATTGCAAGGTGCAATTCTGAAATTTTTTGCTTTTTCCTGCTCCTCTTAGCATGATAAAGAAGATTCAAAGAGAGTGAGATGCCAGCTCCTTTCATTCAGTCAGTAGCTTCAATCATTTCTGGACGTTTTTCAATGGCAAAAATCAATGAATATTGTAAATGCACAAACAGTAATTTCTCCGCATTGCAAGATGCAATTCTGAAATTTTTTGGTTTTTCCTGCTCCTCTTAGCATGATAAAGAAGATTCAAAGAGAGTGAGATGCCAGCTCCTTTCATTCAGTCAGTAGCTTCAGTCATTTCTGGACGTTTTTCAATGGCAAAAATCAATGAATATTGTAAATGCACAAACAGTAATTTCTCCGCATTGCAAGGTGCAATTCTGAAATTTTTTGCTTTTTCCTGCTCCTCTTAGCATGATAAAGAAGATTCAAAGAGAGTGAGATGCCAGCTCCTTTCTTTCAGTCAGTAGCTTCAAACATTTCTGGTATAAACATTTCTGGACGTTTTTCAATGGCAAAAATCAATGAATATTGTAAATGCACAAACAGTAATATCTCCACATTGCAAGGTGCAATGCTGAAATTTTTTGCTTTTTCCTGCTAATCCTAGCATGATAAAGAAGATTCAAATAGAGTGAGATGCCAGCTCCTTTCATTCAGTCAGTAGCTTCAAACATTTCTGGACGTTTTTCATTGGCAAAAATCAATGAATATTGTAAATGCACAAACAGTAATATCTCCACATTGCAAGGTGCAATTCTGAAATTTTTTGCTTTTTCCTGCTAATCCTAGCATGATAAAGAAGATTCAAAGAGAGTGAGATGTCAGCTCCTTTCATTCAGTCAGTAGCTTCAAACATTTCTGGTATATGAATAACATGATGTTTTTCAATGGCAAAAATCAATGAATATTGTAAATGCACAAACAGTAATATCTCCACATTGCAAGGTGCAATTCTGAAATTTTTTGCTTTTTCCTGCTAATCCTAGCATGATAAAGAAGATTCAAAGAGAGTGAGATGCCAGCTCCTTTCATTCAGTCAGTAGCTTCAAACATTTCTGGACGTTTTTCAATGGCAAAAATCAATGAATATTGTAAATGCACAAACAGTAATATCTCCACATTGCAAGGTGCAATTCTGAAATTTTTTGCTTTTTCCTGCTACTCCTAGCATGATAAAGAAGATTCAAAGAGAGTGAGATGCCAGCTCCTTTCATTCAGTCAGTAGCTTCAATCATTTCTGGACGTTTTTCAATGGCAAAAATCAATGAATATTGTAAATGCACAAACAGTAATTTCTCCGCATTGCAAGGTGCAATTCTGATTTTTTTTGCTTTTTCCTGCTCCTCTTAGCATGGTAAAGAAGATTCAAAGAGAGTGAGATGCCAGCTCCTTTCATTCAGTCAGTAGCTTCAGTCATTTCTGGACGTTTTTCAATGGCAAAAATCAATGAATATTGTAAATGCACAAAAAGTAATTTCTCTCCATTGCAAGGTGCAATTCTGAAATTTTTTGCTTTTTCCTGCTCCTCTTAGCATGATAAAGAAGATTCAAAGAGAGTGAGATGCCAGCTCCTTTCATTCAGTCAGTAGCTTCAAACATTTCTGGTATAAACATTTCTGGACGTTTTTCAATGGCAAAAATCAATGAATATTGTAAATGCACAAACAGTAATATCTCCACATTGCAAGGTGCAATTCTGAAATTTTTTGCTTTTTCCTGCTAATCCTAGCATGATAAAGAAGATTCAAATAGAGTGAGATGCCAGCTCCTTTCATTCAGTCAGTAGCTTCAAACATTTCTGGACGTTTTTCAATGGCAAAATTCAATGAATATTGTAAATGCACAAACAGTAATATCTCCACATTGCAAGGTGCAATTCTGAAATTTTTTGCTTTTTCCTGCTCCTCTTAGCATGATAAAGAAGATTCAAAGAGAGTGAGATGCCAGCTCCTTTCATTCAGTCAGTAGCTTCAATCATTTCTGGATGTTTTTCAATGGCAAAAATCAATGAATATTGTAAATGCACAAACAGTAATTTCTCCGCATTGCAAGGTGCAATTCTGAAATTTTTTGCTTTTTCCTGCTCCTCTTAGCATGATAAAGAAGATTCAAAGAGAGTGAGATGCCAGCTCCTTTCATTCAGTCAGTAGCTTCAATCATTTCTGGTATATGAATAACATGATGTTTTTCAATGGCAAAAATCAATGAATATTGTAAATGCACAAACAGTAATTTCTCCGCATTGCAAGGTGCAATTCTGAAATTTTTTGCTTTTTCCTGCTCCTCTTAGCATGATAAAGAAGATTCAAAGAGAGTGAGATGCCAGCTCCTTTCATTCAGTCAGTAGCTTCAATCATTTCTGGACGTTTTTCAATGGCAAAAATCAATGAATATTGTAAATGCACAAACAGTAATTTCTCCGCATTGCAAGATGCAATTCTGAAATTTTTTGCTTTTTCCAGCTCCTCTTAGCATGATAAAGAAGATTCAAAGAGAGTGAGATGCCAGCTCCTTTCATTCAGTCAGTAGCTTCAGTCATTTCTGGACGTTTTTCAATGGCAAAAATCAATGAATATTGTAAATGCACAAACAGTAATTTCTCCGCATTGCAAAGTGCAATTCTGAAATTTTTTGCTTTTTCCTGCTCCTCTTAGCATGATAAAGAAGATTCAAAGAGAGTGAGATGCCAGCTCCTTTCATTCAGTCAGTAGCTTCAAACATTTCTGGTATAAACATTTCTGGATGTTTTTCAATGGCAAAAATCAATGAATATTGTAAATGCACAAACAGTAATATCTCCACATTGCAAGGTGCAATGCTGAAATTTTTTGCTTTTTCCTGCTAATACTAGGATGATAAAGAAGATTCAAATAGAGTGAGATGCCAGCTCCTTTCATTCAGTCAGTAGCTTCAAACATTTCTGGACATTTTTCAATGGCAAAAATCAATGAATATTGTAAATGCACAAACAGTAATATCTCCACATTGCAAGGTGCAATTCTGAAATTTTTTGCCTTTTCCTGCTAATCCTAGCATGATAAAGAAGATTCAAAGAGAGTGAGATGTCAGCTCCTTTCATTCAGTCAGTAGCTTCAAACATTTCTGGTATATGAATAACATGATGTTTTTCAATGGCAAAAATCAATGAATATTGTAAATGCACAAACAGTAATATCTCCACATTGCAAGGTGCAATTCTGAAATTTTTTGCTTTTTCCTGCTACTCCTAGCATGATAAAGAAGATTCAAAGAGAGTGAGATGCCAGCTCCTTTCATTCAGTCAGTAGCTTCAAACATTTCTGGACGTTTTTCAATGGCAAAATTCAATGAATATTGTAAATGCACAAACAGTAATATCTCCACATTGCAAGGTGCAATTCTGAAATTTTTTGCTTTTTCCTGCTAATCCTAGCATGATAAAGAAGATTCAAAGAGAGTGAGATGCCAGCTCCTTTCATTCAGTCAGTAGCTTCAAACATTTCTGGACGTTTTTCAATGGCAAAAATCAATGAATATTGTAAATGCACAAACAGTAATTTCTCCGCATTGCAAGGTGCAATTCTGAAATTTTTTGCTTTTTCCTGCTCCTCTTAGCATGATAAAGAAGATTCAAAGAGAGTGAGATGCCAGCTCCTTTCATTCAGTCAGTAGCTTCAATCATTTCTGGTATATGAATAACATGATGTTTTTCAATGGCAAAAATCAATGAATATTGTAAATGCACAAACAGTAATTTCTCCGCATTGCAAGGTGCAATTCTGAAATTTTTTGCTTTTTCCTGCTCCTCTTAGCATGATAAAGAAGATTCAAAGAGAGTGAGATGCCAGCTCCTTTCATTCAGTCAGTAGCTTCAATCATTTCTGGACGTTTTTCAATGGCAAAAATCAATGAATATTGTAAATGCACAAACAGTAATTTCTCCGCATTGCAAGGTGCAATTCTGAAATTTTTTGCTTTTTCCTGCTCCTCTTAGCATGATAAACAAGATTCAAAGAGAGTGAGATGCCAGCTCCTTTCATTCAGTCAGTAGCTTCAATCATTTCTGGACGTTTTTCAATGGCAAAAATCAATGAATATTGTAAATGCACAAACAGTAATTTCTCCGCATTGCAAGGTGCAATTCTGAAATTTTTTGCTTTTTCCTGCTCCTCTTAGCATGATAAAGAAGATTCAAAGAGAGTGAGATGCCAGCTCCTTTCATTCAGTCAGTAGCTTCAAACATTTCTGGTATATGAATAACATGATGTTTTTCAATGGCAAAAATCAATGAATATGGTAAATGCACAAACAGTAATTTCTCCGCATTGCAAGGTGCAAGTCTGAAATTTTTTGCTTTTTCCTGCTCCTCTTAGCATGATAAAGAAGATTCAAAGAGAGTGAGATGCCAGCTACTTTCATTCAGTCAGTAGCTTCAATCATTTCTGGACGTTTTTCAATGGTAAAAATCAATGAATATTGTAAATGCACAAACAGTAATTTCTCCGCATTGCAAGGTGCAATTCTGAAATTTTTTGCTTTTTCCTGCTCCTCTTAGCATGATAAAGAAGATTCAAAGAGAGTGAGATGCCAGCTCCTTTCATTCAGTCAGTAGCTTCAATCATTTCTGGATGTTTTTCAATGGCAAAAATCAATGAATATTGTAAATGCACAAACAGTAATTTCTCCGCATTGCAAGGTGCAATTCTGAAATTTCTTGCATTTTCCTGCTCCTCTTAGCATGATAAAGAAGATTCAAAGAGAATGAGATGCCAGCTCCTTTCATTCAGTCAGTAGCTTCAATCATTTCTGGACGTTTTTCAATGGCAAAAATCAATGAATATTGTAAATGCACAAACAGTAATTTCTCCGCATTGCAAGGTGCAATTCTGAAATTTTTTGCTTTTTCCTGCTCCTCTTAGCATGATAAAGAAGATTCAAAGAGAGTGAGATGCCAGCTCCTTTCATTCAGTCAGTAGCTTCAAACATTTCTGGTATATGAATAACATGATGTTTTTCAATGGCAAAAATCAATGAATATTGTAAATGCACAAACAGTAATTTCTCCGCATTGCAAGGTGCAATTCTGAAATTTTTTGCTTTTTCCTGCTCCTCTTAGCATGATAAAGAAGATTCAAAGAGAGTGAGATGCCAGCTCCTTTCATTCAGTCAGTAGCTTCAATCATTTCTGGACGTTTTTCAATGGCAA
The DNA here is from genome assembly GCF_046119375.1 of Phyllobates terribilis. NCBI lineage: Eukaryota > Metazoa > Chordata > Amphibia > Anura > Dendrobatidae > Phyllobates > Phyllobates terribilis. Next base: position 46,079 of record NW_027364706.1, read on the forward strand.
AAATCAATGAATATTGTAAATGCACAAACAGTAATTTCTCCGCATTGCAAGGTGCAATTCTGAAATTTTTTGCTTTTTCCTTCTCCTCTTAGCATGATAAAGAAGATTCAAAGAGAGTGAGATGCCAGCTTCTTTCATTCAGTCAGTAGCTTCAAACATTTCTGGGATATGAATAACATGATGTTTTTCAATGGCAAAAATTAATGAATATTGTAAATGCACAAACAGTAATTTCTCCGCATTGCAAGGTGCAATTCTGAAATTTTTTGCTTTTTCCTGCTCCTCTTAGCATGATAAAGAAGATTCAAAGAGAGTGAGATGCCAGCTCCTTTCATTCAGTCAGTAGCTTCAATCATTTCTGGACGTTTTTCAATGGCAAAAATCAATGAATATTGTAAATGCACAAACAGTAATTTCTCCGCATTGCAAGGTGCAATTCTGAAATTTTTTGCTTTTTCCTGCTCCTCTTAGCATGATAAAGAAGATTCAAAGAGAGTGAGATGCCAGCTCCTTTCATTCAGTCAGTAGCTTCAATCATTTCTGGATGTTTTTCAATGGCAAAAATCAATGAATATTGTAAATGCACAAACAGTAATTTCTCCGCATTGCAAGGTGCAATTCTGAAATTTTTTGCTTTTTCCTGCTCCTCTTAGCATGATAAAGAAGATTCAAAGAGAGTGAGATGCCAGCTCCTTTCATTCAGTCAGTAGCTTCAATCATTTCTGGTATATGAATAACATGATGTTTTTCAATGGCAAAAATCAATGAATATTGTAAATGCACAAACAGTAATTTCTCCGCATTGCAAGTTGCAATTCTGAAATTTTTTGCTTTTTCCTGCTCCTCTTAGCATGATAAAGAAGATTCAAAGAGAGTGAGATTCCAGCTCCTTTCATTCAGTCAGTAGCTTCAATCATTTCTGGACGTTTTTCAATGGCAAAAGTCAATGAATATTGTAAATGCACAAACAGTAATTTCTCCGCATTGCAAGGTGCAATTCTGAAATTTTTTGCTTTTTCCTGCTCCTCTTAGCATGATAAAGAAGATTCAAAGAGAGTGAGATGCCAGCTCCTTTCATTCAGTCAGTAGCTTCAATCATTTCTGGACGTTTTTCAATGGCAAAAATCAATGAATATTGTAAATGCACAAACAGTAATTTCTCCGCATTGCAAGATGCAATTCTGAAATTTTTTGCTTTTTCCTGCTCCTCTTAGCATGATAAAGAAGATTCAAAGAGAGTGAGATGCCAGCTCCTTTCATTCAGTCAGTAGCTTCAATCATTTCTGGACGTTTTTCAATGGCAAAAATCAATGAATATTGTAAATGCACAAACAGTAATTTCTCCGCATTGCAAGGTGCAATTCTGAAATTTTTTGCTTTTTCCTGCTCCTCTTAGCATGATAAAGAAGATTCAAAGAGAGTGAGATGCCAGCTCCTTTCATTCAGTCAGTAGCTTCAATCATTTCTGGTATATGAATAACATGATGTTTTTCAATGGCAAAAATCAATGAATATTGTAAATGCACAAACAGTAATTTCTCCGCATTGCAAGGTGCAATTCTGAAATTTTTTGCTTTTTCCTGCTCCTCTTAGCATGATAAAGAAGATTCAAAGAGAGTGAGATGCCAGCTCCTTTCATTCAGTCAGTAGCTTCAATCATTTCTGGACGTTTTTCAATGGCAAAAATCAATGAATATTGTAAATGCACAAACTGTAATTTCTCCGCATTGCAAGGTGCAATTCTGAAATTTTTTGCTTTTTCCTGCTCCTCTTAGCATGATAAAGAAGATTCAAAGAGAGTGAGATGCCAGCTCCTTTCATTCAGTCAGTAGCTTCAGTCATTTCTGGACGTTTTTCAATGGCAAAAATCAATGAATATTGTAAATGCACAAACAGTAATTTCTCCGCATTGCAAGGTGCAATTCTGAAATTTTTTGCTTTTTCCTGCTCCTCTTAGCATGGTAAAGAAGATTCAAAGAGAGTGAGATGCCAGCTCCTTTCATTCAGTCAGTAGCTTCAATCATTTCTGGTATATGAATAACATGATGTTTTTCAATGGCAAAAATCAATGAATATTGTAAATGCACAAACAGTAATTTCTCCGCATTGCAAGGTGCAATTCTGAAATTTTTTGCTTTTTCCTGCTCCTCTTAGCATGATAAAGAAGATTCAAAGAGAGTGAGATGCCAGCTCCTTTCATTCAGTCAGTAGCTTCAATCATTTCTGGACGTTTTTCAATGGCAAAAATCAATGAATATTGTAAATGCACAAACAGTAATTTCTCCACATTGCAAGGTGCAATTCTGAAATTTTTTGCTTTTTCCTGCTCCTCTTAGCATGATAAAGAAGATTCAAAGAGAGTGAGATGCCAGCTCCTTTCATTCAGTCAGTAGCTTCAATCATTTCTGGTATATGAATAACATGATGTTTTTCAATGGCAAAAATCAATGAATATTGTAAATGCACAAACAGTAATTTCTCCGCATTGCAAGTTGCAATTCTGAAATTTTTTGCTTTTTCCTGCTCCTCTTAGCATGATAAAGAAGATTCAAAGAGAGTGAGAATCCAGCTCCTTTCATTCAGTCAGTAGCTTCAATCATTTCTGGACGTTTTTCAATGGCAAAAATCAATGAATATTGTAAATGCACAAACAGTAATTTCTCCGCATTGCAAGGTGCAATTCTGAAATTTTTTGCTTTTTCCTGCTCCTCTTAGCATGATAAAGAAGATTCAAAGAGAGTGAGATGCCAGCTCCTTTCATTCAGTCAGTAGCTTCAATCATTTCTGGACGTTTTTCAATGGCAAAAATCAATGAATATTGTAAATGCACAAACAGTAATTTCTCCGCATTGCAAGATGCAATTCTGAAATTTTTTGCTTTTTCCTGCTCCTCTTAGCATGATAAAGAAGATTCAAAGAGAGTGAGATGCCAGCTCCTTTCATTCAGTCAGCAGCTTCAATCATTTCTGGACGTTTTTCAATGGCAAAAATCAATGAATATTGTAAATGCACAAACAGTAATTTCTCCGCATTGCAAGGTGCAATTCTGAAATTTTTTGCTTTTTCCTGCTCCTCTTAGCATGATAAAGAAGATTCAAAGAGAGTGAGATGCCAGCTCCTTTCATTCAGTCAGTAGCTTCAAACATTTCTGGTATATGAATAACATGATGTTTTTCAATGGCAAAAATCAATGAATATTGTAAATGCACAAACAGTAATTTCTCCGCATTGCAAGATGCAATTCTGAAATTTTTTGCTTTTTCCTGCTCCTCTTAGCATGATAAAGAAGATTCAAAGAGAGTGAGATGCCAGCTCCTTTCATTCAGTCAGCAGCTTCAATCATTTCTGGACGTTTTTCAATGGCAAAAATCAATGAATATTGTAAATGCACAAACAGTAATTTCTCCGCATTGCAAGGTGCAATTCTGAAATTTTTTGCTTTTTCCTGCTCCTCTTAGCATGATAAAGAAGATTCAAAGAGAGTGAGATGCCAGCTCCTTTCATTCAGTCAGTAGCTTCAAACATTTCTGGTATATGAATAACATGATGTTTTTCAATGGCAAAAATCAATGAATATTGTAAATGCACAAACAGTAATTTCTCCGCATTGCAAGGTGCAATTCTGAAATTTTTTGCTTTTTCCTGCTCCTCTTAGCATGATAAAGAAGATTCAAAGAGAGTGAGATGCCAGCTCCTTTCATTCAGTCAGTAGCTTCAATCATTTCTGGACGTTTTTCAATGGCAAAAATCAATGAATATTGTAAATGCACAAACAGTAATTTCTCCGCATTGCAAGGTGCAATTCTGAAATTTTTTGCTTTTTCCTGCTCCTCTTAGCATGATAAAGAAGATTCAAAGAGAGTGAGATGCCAGCTTCTTTCATTCAGTCAGTAGCTTCAAACATTTCTGGGATATGAATAACATGATGTTTTTCAATGGCAAAAATTAATGAATATTGTAAATGCACAAACAGTAATTTCTCCGCATTGCAAGGTGCAATTCTGAAATTTTTTGCTTTTTCCTGCTCCTCTTAGCATGATAAAGAAGATTCAAAGAGAGTGAGATGCCAGCTCCTTTCATTCAGTCAGTAGCTTCAATCATTTCTGGACGTTTTTCAATGGCAAAAATCAATGAATATTGTAAATGCACAAACAGTAATTTCTCCGCATTGCAAGGTGCAATTCTGAAATTTTTTGCTTTTTCCTGCTCCTCTTAGCATGATAAAGAAGATTCAAAGAGAGTGAGATGCCAGCTCCTTTCATTCAGTCAGTAGCTTCAATCATTTCTGGATGTTTTTCAATGGCAAAAATCAATGAATATTGTAAATGCACAAACAGTAATTTCTCCGCATTGCAAGGTGCAATTCTGAAATTTTTTGCTTTTTCCTGCTCCTCTTAGCATGATAAAGAAGATTCAAAGAGAGTTAGATGCCAGCTCCTTTCATTCAGTCAGTAGCTTCAATCATTTCTGGTATATGAATAACATGATGTTTTTCAATGGCAAAAATCAATGAATATTGTAAATGCACAAACAGTAATTTCTCCGCATTGCAAGTTGCAATTCTGAAATTTTTTGCTTTTTCCTGCTCCTCTTAGCATGATAAAGAAGATTCAAAGAGAGTGAGATTCCAGCTCCTTTCATTCAGTCAGTAGCTTCAATCATTTCTGGACGTTTTTCAATGGCAAAAGTCAATGAATATTGTAAATGCACAAACAGTAATTTCTCCGCATTGCAAGGTGCAATTCTGAAATTTTTTGCTTTTTCCTGCTCCTCTTAGCATGATAAAGAAGATTCAAAGAGAGTGAGATGCCAGCTCCTTTCATTCAGTCAGTAGCTTCAATCATTTCTGGACGTTTTTCAATGGCAAAAATCAATGAATATTGTAAATGCACAAACAGTAATTTCTCCGCATTGCAAGATGCAATTCTGAAATTTTTTGCTTTTTCCTGCTCCTCTTAGCATGATAAAGAAGATTCAAAGAGAGTGAGATGCCAGCTCCTTTCATTCAGTCAGTAGCTTCAATCATTTCTGGACGTTTTTCAATGGCAAAAATCAATGAATATTGTAAATGCACAAACAGTAATTTCTCCGCATTGCAAGGTGCAATTCTGAAATTTTTTGCTTTTTCCTGCTCCTCTTAGCATGATAAAGAAGATTCAAAGAGAGTGAGATGCCAGCTCCTTTCATTCAGTCAGTAGCTTCAATCATTTCTGGTATATGAATAACATGATGTTTTTCAATGGCAAAAATCAATGAATATTGTAAATGCACAAACAGTAATTTCTCCGCATTGCAAGGTGCAATTCTGAAATTTTTTGCTTTTTCCTGCTCCTCTTAGCATGATAAAGAAGATTCAAAGAGAGTGAGATGCCAGCTCCTTTCATTCAGTCAGTAGCTTCAATCATTTCTGGACGTTTTTCAATGGCAAAAATCAATGAATATTGTAAATGCACAAACTGTAATTTCTCCGCATTGCAAGGTGCAATTCTGAAATTTTTTGCTTTTTCCTGCTCCTCTTAGCATGATAAAGAAGATTCAAAGAGAGTGAGATGCCAGCTCCTTTCATTCAGTCAGTAGCTTCAGTCATTTCTGGACGTTTTTCAATGGCAAAAATCAATGAATATTGTAAATGCACAAACAGTAATTTCTCCGCATTGCAAGGTGCAATTCTGAAATTTTTTGCTTTTTCCTGCTCCTCTTAGCATGGTAAAGAAGATTCAAAGAGAGTGAGATGCCAGCTCCTTTCATTCAGTCAGTAGCTTCAATCATTTCTGGTATATGAATAACATGATGTTTTTCAATGGCAAAAATCAATGAATATTGTAAATGCACAAACAGTAATTTCTCCGCATTGCAAGGTGCAATTCTGAAATTTTTTGCTTTTTCCTGCTCCTCTTAGCATGATAAAGAAGATTCAAAGAGAGTGAGATGCCAGCTCCTTTCATTAAGTCAGTAGCTTCAATCATTTCTGGACGTTTTTCAATGGCAAAAATCAATGAATATTGTAAATGCACAAACAGTAATTTCTCCGCATTGCAAGGTGCAATTCTGAAATTTTTTGCTTTTTCCTGCTCCTCTTAGCATGATAAAGAAGATTCAAAGAGAGTGAGATGCCAGCTCCTTTCATTCAGTCAGTAGCTTCAATCATTTCTGGTATATGAATAACATGATGTTTTTCAATGGCAAAAATCAATGAATATTGTAAATGCACAAACAGTAATTTCTCCGCATTGCAAGTTGCAATTCTGAAATTTTTTGCTTTTTCCTGCTCCTCTTAGCATGATAAAGAAGATTCAAAGAGAGTGAGATTCCAGCTCCTTTCATTCAGTCAGTAGCTTCAATCATTTCTGGACGTTTTTCAATGGCAAAAATCAATGAATATTGTAAATGCACAAACAGTAATTTCTCCGCATTGCAAGGTGCAATTCCGAAATTTTTTGCTTTTTCCTGCTCCTCTTAGCATGATAAAGAAGATTCAAAGAGAGTGAGATGCCAGCTCCTTTCATTCAGTCAGTAGCTTCAATCATTTCTGGACGTTTTTCAATGGCAAAAATCAATGAATATTGTAAATGCACAAACAGTAATTTCTCCGCATTGCAAGATGCAATTCTGAAATTTTTTGCTTTTTCCTGCTCCTCTTAGCATGATAAAGAAGATTCAAAGAGAGTGAGATGCCAGCTCCTTTCATTCAGTCAGCAGCTTCAATCATTTCTGGACGTTTTTCAATGGCAAAAATCAATGAATATTGTAAATGCACAAACAGTAATTTCTCCGCATTGCAAGGTGCAATTCTGAAATTTTTTGCTTTTTCCTGCTCCTCTTAGCATGATAAAGAAGATTCAAAGAGAGTGAGATGCCAGCTCCTTTCATTCAGTCAGTAGCTTCAAACATTTCTGGTATATGAATAACATGATGTTTTTCAATGGCAAAAATCAATGAATATTGTAAATGCACAAACAGTAATTTCTCCGCATTGCAAGGTGCAATTCTGAAATTTTTTGCTTTTTCCTGCTCCTCTTAGCATGATAAAGAAGATTCAAAGAGAGTGAGATGCCAGCTCCTTTCATTCAGTCAGTAGCTTCAATCATTTCTGGACGTTTTTCAATGGCAAAAATCAATGAATATTGTAAATGCACAAACAGTAATTTCTCCGCATTGCAAGGTGCAATTCTGAAATTTTTTGCTTTTTCCTGCTCCTCTTAGCATGATAAAGAAGATTCAAAGAGAGTGAGATGCCAGCTTCTTTCATTCAGTCAGTAGCTTCAAACATTTCTGGGATATGAATAACATGATGTTTTTCAATGGCAAAAATTAATGAATATTGTAAATGCACAAACAGTAATTTCTCCGCATTGCAAGGTGCAATTCTGAAATTTTTTGCTTTTTCCTGCTCCTCTTAGCATGATAAAGAAGATTCAAAGAGAGTGAGATGCCAGCTCCTTTCATTCAGTCAGTAGCTTCAATCATTTCTGGACGTTTTTCAATGGCAAAAATCAATGAATATTGTAAATGCACAAACAGTAATTTCTCCGCATTGCAAGGTGCAATTCTGAAATTTTTTGCTTTTTCCTGCTCCTCTTAGCATGATAAAGAAGATTCAAAGAGAGTGAGATGCCAGCTCCTTTCATTCAGTCAGTAGCTTCAATCATTTCTGGATGTTTTTCAATGGCAAAAATCAATGAATATTGTAAATGCACAAACAGTAATTTCTCCGCATTGCAAGGTGCAATTCTGAAATTTTTTGCTTTTTCCTGCTCCTCTTAGCATGATAAAGAAGATTCAAAGAGAGTTAGATGCCAGCTCCTTTCATTCAGTCAGTAGCTTCAATCATTTCTGGTATATGAATAACATGATGTTTTTCAATGGCAAAAATCAATGAATATTGTAAATGCACAAACAGTAATTTCTCCGCATTGCAAGTTGCAATTCTGAAATTTTTTGCTTTTTCCTGCTCCTCTTAGCATGATAAAGAAGATTCAAAGAGAGTGAGATTCCAGCTCCTTTCATTCAGTCAGTAGCTTCAATCATTTCTGGACGTTTTTCAATGGCAAAAGTCAATGAATATTGTAAATGCACAAACAGTAATTTCTCCGCATTGCAAGGTGCAATTCTGAAATTTTTTGCTTTTTCCTGCTCCTCTTAGCATGATAAAGAAGATTCAAAGAGAGTGAGATGCCAGCTCCTTTCATTCAGTCAGTAGCTTCAATCATTTCTGGACGTTTTTCAATGGCAAAAATCAATGAATATTGTAAATGCACAAACAGTAATTTCTCCGCATTGCAAGATGCAATTCTGAAATTTTTTGCTTTTTCCTGCTCCTCTTAGCATGATAAAGAAGATTCAAAGAGAGTGAGATGCCAGCTCCTTTCATTCAGTCAGTAGCTTCAATCATTTCTGGACGTTTTTCAATGGCAAAAATCAATGAATATTGTAAATGCACAAACAGTAATTTCTCCGCATTGCAAGGTGCAATTCTGAAATTTTTTGCTTTTTCCTGCTCCTCTTAGCATGATAAAGAAGATTCAAAGAGAGTGAGATGCCAGCTCCTTTCATTCAGTCAGTAGCTTCAATCATTTCTGGTATATGAATAACATGATGTTTTTCAATGGCAAAAATCAATGAATATTGTAAATGCACAAACAGTAATTTCTCCGCATTGCAAGGTGCAATTCTGAAATTTTTTGCTTTTTCCTGCTCCTCTTAGCATGATAAAGAAGATTCAAAGAGAGTGAGATGCCAGCTCCTTTCATTCAGTCAGTAGCTTCAATCATTTCTGGACGTTTTTCAATGGCAAAAATCAATGAATATTGTAAATGCACAAACTGTAATTTCTCCGCATTGCAAGGTGCAATTCTGAAATTTTTTGCTTTTTCCTGCTCCTCTTAGCATGATAAAGAAGATTCAAAGAGAGTGAGATGCCAGCTCCTTTCATTCAGTCAGTAGCTTCAGTCATTTCTGGACGTTTTTCAATGGCAAAAATCAATGAATATTGTAAATGCACAAACAGTAATTTCTCCGCATTGCAAGGTGCAATTCTGAAATTTTTTGCTTTTTCCTGCTCCTCTTAGCATGGTAAAGAAGATTCAAAGAGAGTGAGATGCCAGCTCCTTTCATTCAGTCAGTAGCTTCAATCATTTCTGGTATATGAATAACATGATGTTTTTCAATGGCAAAAATCAATGAATATTGTAAATGCACAAACAGTAATTTCTCCGCATTGCAAGGTGCAATTCTGAAATTTTTTGCTTTTTCCTGCTCCTCTTAGCATGATAAAGAAGATTCAAAGAGAGTGAGATGCCAGCTCCTTTCATTAAGTCAGTAGCTTCAATCATTTCTGGACGTTTTTCAATGGCAAAAATCAATGAATATTGTAAATGCACAAACAGTAATTTCTCCGCATTGCAAGGTGCAATTCTGAAATTTTTTGCTTTTTCCTGCTCCTCTTAGCATGATAAAGAAGATTCAAAGAGAGTGAGATGCCAGCTCCTTTCATTCAGTCAGTAGCTTCAATCATTTCTGGTATATGAATAACATGATGTTTTTCAATGGCAAAAATCAATGAATATTGTAAATGCACAAACAGTAATTTCTCCGCATTGCAAGTTGCAATTCTGAAATTTTTTGCTTTTTCCTGCTCCTCTTAGCATGATAAAGAAGATTCAAAGAGAGTGAGATTCCAGCTCCTTTCATTCAGTCAGTAGCTTCAATCATTTCTGGACGTTTTTCAATGGCAAAAATCAATGAATATTGTAAATGCACAAACAGTAATTTCTCCGCATTGCAAGGTGCAATTCCGAAATTTTTTGCTTTTTCCTGCTCCTCTTAGCATGATAAAGAAGATTCAAAGAGAGTGAGATGCCAGCTCCTTTCATTCAGTCAGTAGCTTCAATCATTTCTGGACGTTTTTCAATGGCAAAAATCAATGAATATTGTAAATGCACAAACAGTAATTTCTCCGCATTGCAAGATGCAATTCTGAAATTTTTTGCTTTTTCCTGCTCCTCTTAGCATGATAAAGAAGATTCAAAGAGAGTGAGATGCCAGCTCCTTTCATTCAGTCAGCAGCTTCAATCATTTCTGGACGTTTTTCAATGGCAAAAATCAATGAATATTGTAAATGCACAAACAGTAATTTCTCCGCATTGCAAGGTGCAATTCTGAAATTTTTTGCTTTTTCCTGCTCCTCTTAGCATGATAAAGAAGATTCAAAGAGAGTGAGATGCCAGCTCCTTTCATTCAGTCAGTAGCTTCAATCATTTCTGGTATATGAATAACATGATGTTTTTCAATGGCAAAAATCAATGAATATTGTAAATGCACAAACAGTAATTTCTCCGCATTGCAAGGTGCAATTCTGAAATTTTTTGCTTTTTCCTGCTCCTCTTAGCATGATAAAGAAGATTCAAAGAGAGTGAGATGCCAGCTCCTTTCATTAAGTCAGTAGCTTCAATCATTTCTGGACGTTTTTCAATGGCAAAAATCAATGAATATTGTAAATGCACAAACAGTAATTTCTCCGCATTGCAAGGTGCAATTCTGAAATTTTTTGCTTTTTCCTGCTCCTCTTAGCATGATAAAGAAGATTCAAAGAGAGTGAGATGCCAGCTCCTTTCATTCAGTCAGTAGCTTCAATCATTTCTGGTATATGAATAACATGATGTTTTTCAATGGCAAAAATCAATGAATATTGTAAATGCACAAACAGTAATTTCTCCGCATTGCAAGTTGCAATTCTGAAATTTTTTGCTTTTTCCTGCTCCTCTTAGCATGATAAAGAAGATTCAAAGAGAGTGAGATTCCAGCTCCTTTCATTCAGTCAGTAGCTTCAATCATTTCTGGACGTTTTTCAATGGCAAAAATCAATGAATATTGTAAATGCACAAACAGTAATTTCTCCGCATTGCAAGGTGCAATTCCGAAATTTTTTGCTTTTTCCTGCTCCTCTTAGCATGATAAAGAAGATTCAAAGAGAGTGAGATGCCAGCTCCTTTCATTCAGTCAGTAGCTTCAATCATTTCTGGACGTTTTTCAATGGCAAAAATCAATGAATATTGTAAATGCACAAACAGTAATTTCTCCGCATTGCAAGATGCAATTCTGAAATTTTTTGCTTTTTCCTGCTCCTCTTAGCATGATAAAGAAGATTCAAAGAGAGTGAGATGCCAGCTCCTTTCATTCAGTCAGCAGCTTCAATCATTTCTGGACGTTTTTCAATGGCAAAAATCAATGAATATTGTAAATGCACAAACAGTAATTTCTCCGCATTGCAAGGTGCAATTCTGAAATTTTTTGCTTTTTCCTGCTCCTCTTAGCATGATAAAGAAGATTCAAAGAGAGTGAGATGCCAGCTCCTTTCATTCAGTCAGTAGCTTCAATCATTTCTGGTATATGAATAACATGATGTTTTTCAATGGCAAAAATCAATGAATATTGTAAATGCACAAACAGTAATTTCTCCGCATTGCAAGGTGCAATTCTGAAATTTTTTGCTTTTTCCTGCTCCTCTTAGCATGATAAAGAAGATTCAAAGAGAGTGAGATGCCAGCTCCTTTCATTCAGTCAGTAGCTTCAATCATTTCCGGACGTTTTTCAATGGCAAAAATCAATGAATATTGTAAATGCACAAACTGTAATTTCTCCGCATTGCAAGGTGCAATTCTGAAATTTTTTGCTTTTTCCTGCTCCTCTTAGCATGATAAAGAAGATTCAAAGAGAGTGAGATGCCAGCTCCTTTCATTCAGTCAGTAGCTTCAGTCATTTCTGGACGTTTTTCAATGGCAAAAATCAATGAATATTGTAAATGCACAAACAGTAATTTCTCCGCATTGCAAGGTGCAATTCTGAAATTTTTTGCTTTTTCCTGCTCCTCTTAGCATGATAAAGAAGATTCAAAGAGAGTGAGATGCCAGCTCCTTTCATTCAGTCAGTAGCTTCAAACATTTCTGGTATAAACATTTCTGGACGTTTTTCAATGGCAAAAATCAATGAATATTGTAAAAGCACAAACAGTAATATCTCCACATTGCAAGGTGCAATTCTGAAATTTTTTGCTTTTTCCTGCTAATCCTAGCATGATAAAGAAGATTCAAATAGAGTGAGATGCCAGCTCCTTTCATTCAGTCAGTAGCTTCAAACATTTCTGGACGTTTTTCAATGGCAAAATTCAATGAATATTGTAAATGCACAAACAGTAATATCTCCACATTGCCAGGTGCAATTCTGAAATTTTTTGCTTTTTCCTGCTAATCCTAGCATGATAAAGAAGATTCAAAGAGAGTGAGATGCCAGCTCCTTTCATTCAGTCAGTAGCTTCAATCATTTCTGGACGTTTTTCAATGGCAAAAATCAATGAATATTGTAAATGCACAAACAGTAATTTCTCCGCATTGCAAGGTGCAATTCTGAAATTTTTTGCTTTTTCCTGCTCCTCTTAGCATGATAAAGAAGATTCAAAGAGAGTGAGATGCCAGCTCCTTTCATTCAGTCAGTAGCTCCTTTCATTCAGTCAGTAGCTTCAATCATTTCTGGACGTTTTTCAATGGCAAAAATCATTGAATATTGTAAATGCACAAACAGTAATTTCTCCGCATTGCAAGGTGCAATTCTGAAATTTTTTACTTTTTCCTGCTCCTCTTAGCATGATAAAGAAGATTCAAAGAGAGTGAGATGCCAGCTCCTTTCATTCAGTCAGTAGCTTCAATCATTTCTGGTATATGAATAACATGATGTTTTTCAATCGCAAAAATCAATGAATATTGTAAATGCACAAACAGTAATTTCTCCGCATTGCAAGGTGCAATTCTGAAATTTTTTGCTTTCTCCTGCTCCTCTTAGCATGATAAAGAAGATTCAAAGAGAGTGAGATGCCAGCTCCTTTCATTCAGTCAGTAGCTTCAATCATTTCTGGACGTTTTTCAATGGCAAAAATCAATGAATATTGTAAATGCACAAACAGTAATTTCTCCGCATTGCAAGGTGCAATTCTGAAATTTTTTGCTTTTTCCTGCTCCTTTTAGCATGATAAAGAAGATTCAAAGAGAGTGAGATGCCAGATCCTTTCCTTCAGTCAGTAGCTTCAATCATTTCTGGTATATGAATAACATGATGTTTTTCAATGGCAAAAATCAATGAATTTTGTAAATGCACAAACCGTAATTTCTCCGCATTGCAAGGCGCAATTCTGAAATTTTTTGCTTTTTCCTGCTCCTCTTAGCATGATAAAGAAGATTCAAAGAGAGTGAGATGCCAGCTCCTTTCATTCAGTCAGTAGCTTCAATCATTTCTGGACATTTTTCAATGGCAAAAATCAATGAATATTGTAAATGCACAAACAGTAATTTCTCCGCATTGCAAGGTGCAATTCTGAAATTTTTTGCTTTTTCCTGCTCCTCTTAGCATGATAAAGAAGATTCAAAGAGAGTGAGATGCCAGCTCCTTTCATTCAGTCAGTAGCTTCAATCATTTCTGGACGTTTTTCAATGGCAAAAATCAATGAATATTGTAAATGCACAAACAGTAATTTCTCCGCATTGCAAGGTGCAATTCTGAAATTTTTTGCTTTTTCCTGCTCCTCTTAGCATGATAAAGAAGATTCAAAGAGAGTGAGATGCCAGCTCCTTTCATTCAGTCAGTACCTTCAATTATTTCTGGACCTTTTTCAATGGCAAAAATCAATGAATATTGTAAATGCACAAACAGTAATTTCTCCGCATTGCAAGGTGCAATTCTGAAATTTTTTGCTTTTTCCTGCTCCTCTTAGCATGATAAAGAAGATTCAAAGAGAGTGAGATGCCAGCTCCTTTCATTCAGTCAGTAGCTTCAATCATTTCTGGACGTTTTTCAATGGCAAAAATCAATGAATATTGTAAATGCACAAACTGTAATTTCTCCGCATTGCAAGGTGCAATTCTGAAATTTTTTCCTTTTTCCTGCTCCTCTTAGCATGATAAAGAAGATTCAAAGAGAGTGAGATGCCAGCTCCTTTCATTCAGTCAGTAGCTTCAATCATTTCTGGTATATGAATAACATGATGTTTTTCAATAGCAAAAATCAATGAATATTGTAAATGCACAAACAGTAATTTCTCCGCATTGCAAGGTGCAATTCTGAAATTTTTTGCTTTTTCCTGCTCCTCTTAGCATGATAAAGAAGATTCAAAGAGAGTGAGATGCCAGCTCCTTTCATTCAGTCAGTAGCTTCAATCATTTCTGGACGTTTTTCAATGGCAAAAATCAATGAATATTGTAAATGCACAAACAGTAATTTCTCCGCATTGCAAGGTGCAATTCTGAAATTTTTTACTTTTTCCTGCTCCTCTTAGCATGATAAAGAAGATTCAAAGAGAGTGAGATGCCAGCTCCTTTCATTCAGTCAGTAGCTTCAATCATTTCTGGTATATGAATAACATGATGTTTTTCAATCGCAAAAATCAATGAATATTGTAAATGCACAAACAGTAATTTCTCCGCATTGCAAGGTGCAATTCTGAAATTTTTTGCTTTTTCCTGCTCCTCTTAGCATGATAAAGAAGATTCAAAGAGAGTGAGATGCCAGCTCCTTTCATTCAGTCAGTAGCTTCAATCATTTCTGGACGTTTTTCAATGGCAAAAATCAATGAATATTGTAAATGCACAAACAGTAATTTCTCCGCATTGCAAGGTGCAATTCTGAAATTTTTTGCTTTTTCCTGCTCCTCTAAGCATGATAAAGAAGATTCAAAGAGAGTGAGATGCCATATCCTTTCCTTCAGTCAGTAGCTTCAATCATTTCTGGTATATGAATAACATGATGTTTTTCAATGGCAAAAATCAATGAATTTTGTAAATGCACAAACAGTAATTTCTCCGCATTGCAAGGCGCAATTCTGAAATTTTTTGCTTTTTCCTGCTCCTCTTAGCATGATAAAGAAGATTCAAAGAGAGTGAGATGCCAGCTCCTTTCATTCAGTCAGTAGCTTCAATCATTTCTGGACATTTTTCAATGGCAAAAATCAATGAATATTGTAAATGCACAAACAGTAATTTCTCCACATTGCAAGGTGCAATTCTGAAATTTTTTGCTTTTTCCTGCTCCTCTTAGCATGATAAAGAAGATTCAAAGAGAGTGAGATGCCAGCTCCTTTCATTCAGTCAGTAGCTTCAATCATTTCTGGACGTTTTTCAATGGCAAAAATCAATGAATATTGTAAATGCACAAACAGTAATTTCTCCGCATTGCAAGGTGCAATTCTGAAATTTTTTGCTTTTTCCTGCTCCTCTTAGCATGATAAAGAAGATTCAAAGAGAGTGAGATGCCAGCTCCTTTCATTCAGTCAGTACCTTCAATCATTTCTGGACGTTTTTCAATGGCAAAAATCAATGAATATTGTAAATGCACAAACAGTAATTTCTCCGCATTGCAAGGTGCAATTCTGAAATTTTTTGCTTTTTCCTGCTCCTCTTAGCATGATAAAGAAGATTCAAAGAGAGTGAGATGCCAGCTCCTTTCATTCAGTCAGTAGCTTCAATCATTTCTGGACGTTTTTCAATGGCAAAAATCAATGAATATTGTAAATGCACAAACTGTAATTTCTCCGCATTGCAAGGTGCAATTCTGAAATTTTTTGCTTTTTCCTGCTCCTCTTAGCATGATAAAGAAGATTCAAAGAGAGTGAGATGCCAGCTCCTTTCATTCAGTCAGTAGCTTCAATCATTTCTGGTATATGAATAACATGATGTTTTTCAATAGCAAAAATCAATGAATATTGTAAATGCACAAACAGTAATTTCTCCGCATTGCAAGGTGCAATTCTGAAATTTTTTGCTTTTTCCTGCTCCTCTTAGCATGATAAAGAAGATTCAAAGAGAGTGAGATGCCAGCTCCTTTCATTCAGTCAGTAGCTTCAATCATTTCTGGACGTTTTTCAATGGCAAAAATCAATGAATATTGTAAATGCACAAACAGTAATTTCTCCGCATTGCAAGGTGCAATTCTGAAATTTTTTGCTTTCTCCTGCTCCTCTTAGCATGATAAACAAGATTCAAAGAGAGTGAGATGCCAGCTCCTTTCATTCAGTCAGTAGCTTCAATCATTTCTGGACGTTTTTCAATGGCAAAAATCATTGAATATTGTAAATGCACAAACAGTAATTTCTCCGCATTGCAAGGTGCAATTCTGAAATTTTTTGCTTTTTCCTGCTCCTCTTAGCATGATAAAGAAGATTCAAAGAGAATGAGATGCCAGCTCCTTTCATTCAGTCAGTAGCTTCAATCATTTCTGGTATATGAATAACATGATGTTTTTCAATCGCAAAAATCAATGAATATTGTAAATGCACAAACAGTAATTTCTCCGCATTGCAAGGTGCAATTCTGAAATTTTTTGCTTTCTCCTGCTCCTCTTAGCATGATAAAGAAGATTCAAAGAGAGTGAGATGCCAGCTCCTTTCATTCAGTCAGTAGCTTCAATCATTTCTGGACGTTTTTCAATGGCAAAAATCAATGAATATTGTAAATGCACAAACAGTAATTTCTCCGCATTGCAAGGTGCAATTCTGAAATTTTTTGCTTTTTCCTGCTCCTCTTAGCATGATAAAGAAGATTCAAAGAGAGTGAGATGCCAGATCCTTTCCTTCAGTCAGTAGCTTCAATCATTTCTGGTATATGAATAACATGATGTTTTTCAATGGCAAAAATCAATGAATTTTGTAAATGCACAAACAGTAATTTCTCCGCATTGCAAGGCGCAATTCTGAAATTTTTTGCTTTTTCCTGCTCCTCTTAGCATGATAAAGAAGATTCAAAGAGAGTGAGATGCCAGCTCCTTTCATTCAGTCAGTAGCTTCAATCATTTCTGGACATTTTTCAATGGCAAAAATCAATGAATATTGTAAATGCACAAACAGTAATTTCTCCGCATTGCAAGGTGCAATTCTGAAATTTTTTGCTTTTTCCTGCTCCTCTTAGCATGATAAAGAAGATTCAAAGAGAGTGAGATGCCAGCTCCTTTCATTCAGTCAGTACCTTCAATCATTTCTGGACGTTTTTCAATGGCAAAAATCAATGAATATTGTAAATGCACAAACAGTAATTTCTCCGCATTGCAAGGTGCAATTCTGAAATTTTTTGCTTTTTCCTGCTCCTCTTAGCATGATAAAGAAGATTCAAAGAGAGTGAGATGCCAGCTCCTTTCATTCAGTCAGTAGCTTCAATCATTTCTGGACGTTTTTCAATGGCAAAAATCAATGAATATTGTAAATGCACAAACAGTAATTTCTCCGCATTGCAAGGTGCAATTCTGAAATTTTTTGCTTTTTCCTGCTCCTCTTAGCATGATAAAGAAGATTCAAAGAGAGTGAGATGCCAGATCCTTTCCTTCAGTCAGTAGCTTCAATCATTTCTGGTATATGAATAACATGATGTTTTTCAATGGCAAAAATCAATGAATTTTGTAAATGCACAAACAGTAATTTCTCCGCATTGCAAGGCGCAATTCTGAAATTTTTTGCTTTTTCCTGCTCCTCTTAGCATGATAAAGAAGATTCAAAGAGAGTGAGATGCCAGCTCCTTTCATTCAGTCAGTAGCTTCAATCATTTCTGGACATTTTTCAATGGCAAAAATCAATGAATATTGTAAATGCACAAACAGTAATTTCTCCGCATTGCAAGGTGCAATTCTGAAATTTTTTGCTTTTTCCTGCTCCTCTTAGCATGATAAAGAAGATTCAAAGAGAGTGAGATGCCAGCTCCTTTCATTCAGTCAGTAGCTTCAATCATTTCTGGACGTTTTTCAATGGCAAAAATCAATGAATATTGTAAATGCACAAACAGTAATTTCTCCGCATTGCAAGGTGCAATTCTGAAATTTTTTGCTTTTTCCTGCTCCTCTTAGCATGATAAAGAAGATTCAAAGAGAGTGAGATGCCAGCTCCTTTCATTCAGTCAGTAGCTTCAATCATTTCTGGACGTTTTTCAATGGCAAAAATCAATGAATATTGTAAATGCACAAACAGTAATTTCTCCGCATTGCAAGGTGCAATTCTGAAATTTTTTGCTTTTTCCTGCTCCTCTTAGCATGATAAAGAAGATTCAAAGAGAGTGAGATGCCAGCTCCTTTCATTCAGTCAGTAGCTTCAATCATTTCTGGACGTTTTTCAATGGCAAAAATCAATGAATATTGTAAATGCACAAACAGTAATTTCTCCGCATTGCAAGGTGCAATTCTGAAATTTTTTGCTTTTTCCTGCTCCTCTTAGCATGATAAAGAAGATTCAAAGAGAGTGAGATGCCAGCTCCTTTCATTCAGTCAGTAGCTTCAATCATTTCTGGACGTTTTTCAATGGCAAAAATCAATGAATATTGTAAATGCACAAACAGTAATTTCTCCGCATTGCAAGGTGCAATTCTGAAATTTTTTGCTTTTTCCTGCTCCTCTTAGCATGATAAAGAAGATTCAAAGAGAGTGAGATGCCAGATCCTTTCCTTCAGTCAGTAGCTTCAATCATTTCTGGTATATGAATAACATGATGTTTTTCAATGGCAAAAATCAATGAATTTTGTAAATGCACAAACAGTAATTTCTCCGCATTGCAAGGCGCAATTCTGAAATTTTTTGCTTTTTCCTGCTCCTCTTAGCATGATAAAGAAGATTCAAAGAGAGTGAGATGCCAGCTCCTTTCATTCAGTCAGTAGCTTCAATCATTTCTGGACATTTTTCAATGGCAAAAATCAATGAATATTGTAAATGCACAAACAGTAATTTCTCCGCATTGCAAGGTGCAATTCTGAAATTTTTTGCTTTTTCCTGCTCCTCTTAGCATGATAAAGAAGATTCAAAGAGAGTGAGATGCCAGCTCCTTTCATTCAGTCAGTAGCTTCAATCATTTCTGGACGTTTTTCAATGGCAAAAATCAATGAATATTGTAAATGCACAAACAGTAATTTCTCCGCATTGCAAGGTGCAATTCTGAAATTTTTTGCTTTTCCTGCTCCTCTTAGCATGATAAAGAAGATTCAAAGAGAGTGAGATGCCAGCTCCTTTCATTCAGTCAGTAGCTTCAATCATTTCTGGACGTTTTTCAATGGCAAAAATCAATGAATATTGTAAATGCACAAACAGTAATTTCTCCGCATTGCAATGTGCAATTCTGAAATTTTTTGCTTTTTCCTGCTCCTCTTAGCATGATAAAGAAGATTCAAAGAGAGTGAGATGCCAGCTCCTTTCATTCAGTCAGTAGCTTCAAACATTTCTGGTACATGAATAACATGATGTTTTTCAATGGCAAAAATCAATGAATATTGTAAATGCACAAACAGTAATTTCTCCGCATTGCAAAGTGCAATTCTGAAATTTTTTGCTTTTTCCTCCTCCTCTTAGCATGGTAAAGAAGATTCAAAGAGAGTGAGATGCCAGCTCCTTTCGTTCAGTCAGTAGCTTCAATCATTTCTGGACGTTTTTCAATGGCAAAAATCATTGAATATTATAAATGCACAAACAGTAATTTCTCCGCATTGCAAGGTGCAATTCTGAAATTTTTTACTTTTTCCTGCTCCTCTTAGCATGATAAAGAAGATTCAAAGAGAGTGAGATGCCAGCTCCTTTCATTCAGTCAGTAGCTTCAATCATTTCTGGTGTATGAATAACATGATGTTTTTCAATGGCAAAAATCAATGAATATTGTAAATGCACAAACAGTAATTTCTCCGCATTGCAAGGTGCAATTCTGAAATTTTTTGCTTTTTCCTGCTCCTCTTAGCATGATAAAGAAGATTCAAAGAGAGTGAGATGCCAGCTCCTTTCATTCAGTCAGTAGCTTCAATCATTTCTGGACGTTTTTCAATGGCAAAAATCAATGAATATTGTAAATGCACAAACAGTAATTTCTCCGCATTGCAAGGTGCAATTCTGAAATTTTTTGCTTTTTCCTGCTCCTCTTAGCATGATAAAGAAGATTCAAAGAGAGTGAGATGCCAGCTCCTTTCATTCAGTCAGTAGCTTCAATCATTTCTGGACGTTTTTCAATGGCAAAAATCAATGAATATTGTAAATGCACAAACAGTAATTTCTCCGCATTGCAAGGTGCAATTCTGAAATTTTTTGCTTTTTCCTGCTCCTCTTAGCATGATAAAGAAGATTCAAAGAGAGTGAGATGCCAGCTCCTTTCATTCAGTCAGTAGCTTCAATCATTTCTGGACGTTTTTCAATGGCAAAAATCAATGAATATTGTAAATGCACAAACAGTAATTTCTCCGCATTGCAAGGTGCAATTCTGAAATTTTTTGCTTTTTCCTGCTCCTCTTAGCATGATAAAGAAGATTCAAAGAGAGTGAGATGCCAGCTCCTTTCATTCAGTCAGTAGCTTCAATCATTTCTGGACGTTTTTCAATGGCAAAAATCAATGAATATTGTAAATGCACAAACAGTAATTTCTCCGCATTGCAAGGTGCAATTCTGAAATTTTTTGCTTTTTCCTGCTCCTCTTAGCATGATAAAGAAGATTCAAAGAGAGTGAGATGCCAGATCCTTTCCTTCAGTCAGTAGCTTCAATCATTTCTGGTATATGAATAACATGATGTTTTTCAATGGCAAAAATCAATGAATTTTGTAAATGCACAAACAGTAATTTCTCCGCATTGCAAGGCGCAATTCTGAAATTTTTTGCTTTTTCCTGCTCCTCTTAGCATGATAAAGAAGATTCAAAGAGAGTGAGATGCCAGCTCCTTTCATTCAGTCAGTAGCTTCAATCATTTCTGGACATTTTTCAATGGCAAAAATCAATGAATATTGTAAATGCACAAACAGTAATTTCTCCGCATTGCAAGGTGCAATTCTGAAATTTTTTGCTTTTTCCTGCTCCTCTTAGCATGATAAAGAAGATTCAAAGAGAGTGAGATGCCAGCTCCTTTCATTCAGTCAGTAGCTTCAATCATTTCTGGACGTTTTTCAATGGCAAAAATCAATGAATATTGTAAATGCACAAACAGTAATTTCTCCGCATTGCAAGGTGCAATTCTGAAATTTTTTGCTTTTCCTGCTCCTCTTAGCATGATAAAGAAGATTCAAAGAGAGTGAGATGCCAGCTCCTTTCATTCAGTCAGTAGCTTCAATCATTTCTGGACGTTTTTCAATGGCAAAAATCAATGAATATTGTAAATGCACAAACAGTAATTTCTCCGCATTGCAATGTGCAATTCTGAAATTTTTTGCTTTTTCCTGCTCCTCTTAGCATGATAAAGAAGATTCAAAGAGAGTGAGATGCCAGCTCCTTTCATTCAGTCAGTAGCTTCAAACATTTCTGGTACATGAATAACATGATGTTTTTCAATGGCAAAAATCAATGAATATTGTAAATGCACAAACAGTAATTTCTCCGCATTGCAAAGTGCAATTCTGAAATTTTTTGCTTTTTCCTCCTCCTCTTAGCATGGTAAAGAAGATTCAAAGAGAGTGAGATGCCAGCTCCTTTCGTTCAGTCAGTAGCTTCAATCATTTCTGGACGTTTTTCAATGGCAAAAATCATTGAATATTATAAATGCACAAACAGTAATTTCTCCGCATTGCAAGGTGCAATTCTGAAATTTTTTACTTTTTCCTGCTCCTCTTAGCATGATAAAGAAGATTCAAAGAGAGTGAGATGCCAGCTCCTTTCATTCAGTCAGTAGCTTCAATCATTTCTGGTATATGAATAACATGATGTTTTTCAATGGCAAAAATCAATGAATATTGTAAATGCACAAACAGTAATTTCTCCGCATTGCAAGGTGCAATTCTGAAATTTTTTGCTTTTTCCTGCTCCTCTTAGCATGATAAAGAAGATTCAAAGAGAGTGAGATGCCAGCTCCTTTCATTCAGTCAGTAGCTTCAATCATTTCTGGACGTTTTTCAATGGCAAAAATCAATGAATATTGTAAATGCACAAACAGTAATTTCTCCGCATTGCAAGGTGCAATTCTGAAATTTTTTGGTTTTTCCTGCTCCGCTTAGCATGATAAACAAGATTCAAAGACAATGAGATGCCAGCTCATTTCATTCAGTCAGTAGCTTCAATCATTTCTGGACGTTTTTCAATGGCAAAAATCATTGAATATTGTAAATGCACAAACAGTAATTTCTCCGCATTGCAAGGTGCAATTCTGAAATTTTTTGCTTTTTCCTGCTCCTCTTAGCATGATAAAGAAGATTCAAAGAGAGTGAGATGCCAGCTCCTTTCATTCAGTCAGTAGCTTCAATCATTTCTGGACGTTTTTCAATGGCAAAAATCAATGAATATTGTAAATGCACAAACAGTAATTTCTCCGCATTGCAAGGTGCAATTCTGAAATTTTTTGCTTTTTCCCGCTCCTCTAAGCATGATAAAGAAGATTCAAAGAGAGTGAGATGCCAGATCCTTTCCTTCAGTCAGTAGCTTCAATCATTTCTGGTATATGAATAACATGATGTTTTTCAATGGCAAAAATCAATGAATTTTGTAAATGCACAAACAGTAATTTCTCCGCATTGCAAGGTGCAATTCTGAAATTTTTTGCTTTTTCCTGCTCCTCTTAGCATGATAAAGAAGATTCAAAGAGAGTGAGATGCCAGCTCCTTTCATTCAGTCAGTAGCTTCAATCATTTCTGGACGTTTTTCAATGGCAAAAATCAATGAATATTGTAAATGCACAAACAGTAATTTCTCCGCATTGCAAGGTGCAATTCTGAAATTTTTTGCTTTTTCCTGCTCCTCTTAGCATGATAAAGAAGATTCAAAGAGAGTGAGATGCCAGCTCCTTTCATTCAGTCAGTACCTTCAATCATTTCTGGACGTTTTTCAATGGCAAAAATCAATGAATATTGTAAATGCACAAACAGTAATTTCTCCGCATTGCAAGGTGCAATTCTGAAATTTTTTGCTTTTTCCTGCTCCTCTTAGCATGATAAAGAAGATTCAAAGAGAGTGAGATGCCAGCTCCTTTCATTCAGTCAGTAGCTTCAATCATTTCTGGACGTTTTTCAATGGCAAAAATCAATGAATATTGTAAATGCACAAACTGTAATTTCTCCGCATTGCAAGGTGCAATTCTGAAATTTTTTGCTTTTTCCTGCTCCTCTTAGCATGATAAAGAAGATTCAAAGAGAGTGAGATGCCAGCTCCTTTCATTCAGTCAGTAGCTTCAATCATTTCTGGTATATGAATAACATGATGTTTTTCAATAGCAAAAATCAATGAATATTGTAAATGCACAAACAGTAATTTCTCCGCATTGCAAGGTGCAATTCTGAAATTTTTTGCTTTTTCCTGCTCCTCTTAGCATGATAAAGAAGATTCAAAGAGAGTGAGATGCCAGCTCCTTTCATTCAGTCAGTAGCTTCAATCATTTCTGGATGTTTTTCAATGGCAAAAATCAATGAATATTGTAAATGCACAAACAGTAATTTCTCCGCATTGCAAGGTGCAATTCTGAAATTTTTTACTTTTTCCTGCTCCTCTTAGCATGATAAAGAAGATTCAAAGAGAGTGAGATGCCAGCTCCTTTCATTCAGTCAGTAGCTTCAATCATTTCTGGTATATGAATAACATGATGTTTTTCAATCGCAAAAATCAATGAATATTGTAAATGCACAAACAGTAATTTCTCCGCATTGCAAGGTGCAATTCTGAAATTTTTTGCTTTTTCCTGCTCCTCTTTGCATGATAAAGAAGATTCAAAGAGAGTGAGATGCCAGCTCCTTTCATTCAGTCAGTAGCTTCAATCATTTCTGGACGTTTTTCAATGGCAAAAATCAATGAATATTGTAAATGCACAAACAGTAATTTCTCCGCATTGCAAGGTGCAATTCTGAAATTTTTTGCTTTTTCCTGCTCCTCTAAGCATGATAAAGAAGATTCAAAGAGAGTGAGATGCCAGATCCTTTCCTTCAGTCAGTAGCTTCAATCATTTCTGGTATATGAATAACATGATGTTTTTCAATTGCAAAAATCAATGAATTTTGTAAATGCACAAACAGTAATTTCTCCGCATTGCAAGGCGCAATTCTGAAATTTTTTGCTTTTTCCTGCTCCTCTTAGCATGATAAAGAAGATTCAAAGAGAGTGAGATGCCAGCTCCTTTCATTCAGTCAGTAGCTTCAATCATTTCTGGACATTTTTCAATGGCAAAAATCAATGAATATTGTAAATGCACAAACAGTAATTTCTCCGCATTGCAAGGTGCAATTCTGAAATTTTTTGCTTTTTCCTGCTCCTCTTAGCATGATAAAGAAGATTCAAAGAGAGTGAGATGCCAGCTCCTTTCATTCAGTCAGTAGCTTCAATCATTTCTGGACGTTTTTCAATGGCAAAAATCAATGAATATTGTAAATGCACAAACAGTAATTTCTCCGCATTGCAAGGTGCAATTCTGAAATTTTTTGCTTTTTCCTGCTCCTCTTAGCATGATAAAGAAGATTCAAAGAGAGTGAGATGCCAGCTCCTTTCATTCAGTCAGTAGCTTCAAACATTTCTGGTACATGAATAACATGATGTTTTTCAATGGCAAAAATCAATGAATATTGTAAATGCACAAACAGTACTGACTGAATGAAAGGAGCTGGCATCTCACTCTCTTTGAATCTTCTTTATCATGCTAAGAGGAGCAGGAAAAAGCAAAAAATTTCAGAATTGCACCTTGCAATGCGGAGAAATTACTGTTTGTGCATTTACAATATTCATTGATTTTTGCCATTGAAAAACGTCCAGAAATGATTGAAGCTACTGACTGAATGAAAGGAGCTGGCATCTCACTCTCTTTGAATCTTCTTTATCATGCTAAGAGGAGCAGGAAAAAGCAAAAAATTTCAGAATTGCACCTTGCAATGCGGAGAAATTACTGTTTGTGCATTTACAATATTCATTGATTTTTGCCATTGAAAAATGTCCAGAAATGATTGAAGCTACTGACTGAATGAAAGGAGCTGGCATCTCACTCTCTTTGAATCTTCTTTATCATGCTAAGAGGAGCAGGAAAAAGCAAAAAATTTCAGAATTGCGCCTTGCAATGCGGAGAAATTACTGTTTGTGCATTTGTGCTAAGAGGAGCAGGAAAAAGTAAAAAATTTCAGAATTGCACCTTGCAATGCGGAGAAATTACTGTTTGTGCATTTACAATATTCAATGATTTTTGCCATTGAAAAACGTCCAGAAATGATTGAAGCTACTGACTGAATGAAATGAGCTGGCATCTCATTGTCTTTGAATCTTGTTTATCATGCTAAGCGGAGCAGGAAAAACCAAAAAATTTCAGAATTGCACCTTGCAATGCGGAGAAATTACTGTTTGTGCATTTACAATATTCATTGATTTTTGCCATTGAAAAACGTCCAGAAATGATTGAAGCTACTGACTGAATGAAAGGAGCTGGCATCTCACTCTCTTTGAATCTTCTTTATCATGCTAAGAGGAGCAGGAAAAAGCAAAAAATTTCAGAATTGCACCTTGCAATGCGGAGAAATTACTGTTTGTGCATTTACAATATTCATTGATTTTTGCCATTGAAAAACATCATGTTATTCATATACCAGAAATGATTGAAGCTACTGACTGAATGAAAGGAGCTGGCATCTCACTCTCTTTGAATCTTCTTTATCATGCTAAGAGGAGCAGGAAAAAGTAAAAAATTTCAGAATTGCACCTTGCAATGCGGAGAAATTACTGT
The DNA here is from genome assembly GCF_046119375.1 of Phyllobates terribilis. Taxonomy (NCBI): domain Eukaryota; kingdom Metazoa; phylum Chordata; class Amphibia; order Anura; family Dendrobatidae; genus Phyllobates; species Phyllobates terribilis. Next base: position 71,725 of record NW_027364706.1, read on the forward strand.
TTGTGCATTTATAATATTCAATGATTTTTGCCATTGAAAAACGTCTAGAAATGATTGAAGCTACTGACTGAACGAAAGGAGCTGGCATCTCACTCTCTTTGAATCTTCTTTACCATGCTAAGAGGAGGAGGAAAAAGCAAAAAATTTCAGAATTGCACTTTGCAATGCGGAGAAATTACTGTTTGTGCATTTACAATATTCATTGATTTTTGCCATTGAAAAACATCATGTTATTCATGTACCAGAAATGTTTGAAGCTACTGACTGAATGAAAGGAGCTGGCATCTCACTCTCTTTGAATCTTCTTTATCATGCTAAGAGGAGCAGGAAAAAGCAAAAAATTTCAGAATTGCACCTTGCAATGCGGAGAAATTACTGTTTGTGCATTTACAATATTCATTGATTTTTGCCATTGAAAAACGTCCAGAAATGATTGAAGCTACTGACTGAATGAAAGGAGCTGGCAATTCACTCTCTTTGAATCTTCTTTATCATGCTAAGAGGAGCAGGAAAAAGCAAAAAATTTCAGAATTGCACCTTGCAATGCGGAGAAATTACTGTTTGTGCATTTACAATATTCATTGATTTTTGCCATTGAAAAATGTCCAGAAATGATTGAAGCTACTGACTGAATGAAAGGAGCTGGCATCTCACTCTCTTTGAATCTTCTTTATCATGCTAAGAGGAGCAGGAAAAAGCAAAAAATTTCAGAATTGCGCCTTGCAATGCGGAGAAATTACTGTTTGTGCATTTACAAAATTCATTGATTTTTGCAATTGAAAAACATCATGTTATTCATATACCAGAAATGATTGAAGCTACTGACTGAAGGAAAGGATCTGGCATCTCACTCTCTTTGAATCTTCTTTATCATGCTTAGAGGAGCAGGAAAAAGCAAAAAATTTCAGAATTGCACCTTGCAATGCGGAGAAATTACTGTTTGTGCATTTACAATATTCATTGATTTTTGCCATTGAAAAACGTCCAGAAATGATTGAAGCTACTGACTGAATGAAAGGAGCTGGCATCTCACTCTCTTTGAATCTTCTTTATCATGCAAAGAGGAGCAGGAAAAAGCAAAAAATTTCAGAATTGCACCTTGCAATGCGGAGAAATTACTGTTTGTGCATTTACAATATTCATTGATTTTTGCGATTGAAAAACATCATGTTATTCATATACCAGAAATGATTGAAGCTACTGACTGAATGAAAGGAGCTGGCATCTCACTCTCTTTGAATCTTCTTTATCATGCTAAGAGGAGCAGGAAAAAGTAAAAAATTTCAGAATTGCACCTTGCAATGCGGAGAAATTACTGTTTGTGCATTTACAATATTCATTGATTTTTGCCATTGAAAAACATCCAGAAATGATTGAAGCTACTGACTGAATGAAAGGAGCTGGCATCTCACTCTCTTTGAATCTTCTTTATCATGCTAAGAGGAGCAGGAAAAAGCAAAAAATTTCAGAATTGCACCTTGCAATGCGGAGAAATTACTGTTTGTGCATTTACAATATTCATTGATTTTTGCTATTGAAAAACATCATGTTATTCATATACCAGAAATGATTGAAGCTACTGACTGAATGAAAGGAGCTGGCATCTCACTCTCTTTGAATCTTCTTTATCATGCTAAGAGGAGCAGGAAAAAGCAAAAAATTTCAGAATTGCACCTTGCAATGCGGAGAAATTACAGTTTGTGCATTTACAATATTCATTGATTTTTGCCATTGAAAAACGTCCAGAAATGATTGAAGCTACTGACTGAATGAAAGGAGCTGGCATCTCACTCTCTTTGAATCTTCTTTATCATGCTAAGAGGAGCAGGAAAAAGCAAAAAATTTCAGAATTGCACCTTGCAATGCGGAGAAATTACTGTTTGTGCATTTACAATATTCATTGATTTTTGCCATTGAAAAACGTCCAGAAATGATTGAAGGTACTGACTGAATGAAAGGAGCTGGCATCTCACTCTCTTTGAATCTTCTTTATCATGCTAAGAGGAGCAGGAAAAAGCAAAAAATTTCAGAATTGCACCTTGCAATGCGGAGAAATTACTGTTTGTGCATTTACAATATTCATTGATTTTTGCCATTGAAAAACGTCCAGAAATGATTGAAGCTACTGACTGAATGAAAGGAGCTGGCATCTCACTCTCTTTGAATCTTCTTTATCATGCTAAGAGGAGCAGGAAAAAGCAAAAAATTTCAGAATTGCACCTTGCAATGCGGAGAAATTACTGTTTGTGCATTTACAAAATTCATTGATTTTTGCCATTGAAAAACATCATGTTATTCATATACCAGAAATGATTGAAGCTACTGACTGAAGGAAAGGATCTGGCATCTCACTCTCTTTGAATCTTCTTTATCATGCTTAGAGGAGCGGGAAAAAGCAAAAAATTTCAGAATTGCACCTTGCAATGCGGAGAAATTACTGTTTGTGCATTTACAATATTCATTGATTTTTGCCATTGAAAAACGTCCAGAAATGATTGAAGCTACTGACTGAATGAAAGGAGCTGGCATCTCACTCTCTTTGAATCTTCTTTATCATGCTAAGAGGAGCAGGAAAAAGCAAAAAATTTCAGAATTGCACCTTGCAATGCGGAGAAATTACTGTTTGTGCATTTACAATATTCATTGATTTTTGCAATTGAAAAACATCATGTTATTCATATACCAGAAATGATTGAAGCTACTGACTGAATGAAAGGAGCTGGCATCTCACTCTCTTTGAATCTTCTTTATCATGCTAAGAGGAGCAGGAAAAAGTAAAAAATTTCAGAATTGCACCTTGCAATGCGGAGAAATTACTGTTTGTGCATTTACAATATTCAATGATTTTTGCCATTGAAAAACGTCCAGAAATGATTGAAGCTACTGACTGAATGAAATGAGCTGGCATCTCATTGTCTTTGAATCTTGTTTATCATGCTAAGCGGAGCAGGAAAAACCAAAAAATTTCAGAATTGCACCTTGCAATGCGGAGAAATTACTGTTTGTGCATTTACAATATTCATTGATTTTTGCCATTGAAAAACGTCCAGAAATGATTGAAGCTACTGACTGAATGAAAGGAGCTGGCATCTCACTCTCTTTGAATCTTCTTTATCATGCTAAGAGGAGCAGGAAAAAGCAAAAAATTTCAGAATTGCACCTTGCAATGCGGAGAAATTACTGTTTGTGCATTTACAATATTCATTGATTTTTGCCATTGAAAAACATCATGTTATTCATATACCAGAAATGATTGAAGCTACTGACTGAATGAAAGGAGCTGGCATCTCACTCTCTTTGAATCTTCTTTATCATGCTAAGAGGAGCAGGAAAAAGTAAAAAATTTCAGAATTGCACCTTGCAATGCGGAGAAATTACTGTTTGTGCATTTATAATATTCAATGATTTTTGCCATTGAAAAACGTCCAGAAATGATTGAAGCTACTGACTGAACGAAAGGAGCTGGCATCTCACTCTCTTTGAATCTTCTTTACCATGCTAAGAGGAGGAGGAAAAAGCAAAAAATTTCAGAATTGCACTTTGCAATGCGGAGAAATTACTGTTTGTGCATTTACAATATTCATTGATTTTTGCCATTGAAAAACATCATGTTATTCATGTACCAGAAATGTTTGAAGCTACTGACTGAATGAAAGGAGCTGGCATCTCACTCTCTTTGAATCTTCTTTATCATGCTAAGAGGAGCAGGAAAAAGCAAAAAATTTCAGAATTGCACATTGCAATGCGGAGAAATTACTGTTTGTGCATTTACAATATTCATTGATTTTTGCCATTGAAAAACGTCCAGAAATGATTGAAGCTACTGACTGAATGAAAGGAGCTGGCATCTCACTCTCTTTGAATCTTCTTTATCATGCTAAGAGGAGCAGGAAAAGCAAAAAATTTCAGAATTGCACCTTGCAATGCGGAGAAATTACTGTTTGTGCATTTACAATATTCATTGATTTTTGCCATTGAAAAACGTCCAGAAATGATTGAAGCTACTGACTGAATGAAAGGAGCTGGCATCTCACTCTCTTTGAATCTTCTTTATCATGCTAAGAGGAGCAGGAAAAAGCAAAAAATTTCAGAATTGCACCTTGCAATGCGGAGAAATTACTGTTTGTGCATTTACAATATTCATTGATTTTTGCCATTGAAAAATGTCCAGAAATGATTGAAGCTACTGACTGAATGAAAGGAGCTGGCATCTCACTCTCTTTGAATCTTCTTTATCATGCTAAGAGGAGCAGGAAAAAGCAAAAAATTTCAGAATTGCGCCTTGCAATGCGGAGAAATTACTGTTTGTGCATTTACAAAATTCATTGATTTTTGCCATTGAAAAACATCATGTTATTCATATACCAGAAATGATTGAAGCTACTGACTGAAGGAAAGGATCTGGCATCTCACTCTCTTTGAATCTTCTTTATCATGCTAAGAGGAGCAGGAAAAAGCAAAAAATTTCAGAATTGCACCTTGCAATGCGGAGAAATTACTGTTTGTGCATTTACAATACTCATTGATTTTTGCCATTGAAAAACGTCCAGAAATGATTGAAGCTACTGACTGAATGAAAGGAGCTGGCATCTCACTCTCTTTGAATCTTCTTTATCATGCTAAGAGGAGCAGGAAAAAGCAAAAAATTTCAGAATTGCACCTTGCAATGCGGAGAAATTACTGTTTGTGCATTTACAATATTCATTGATTTTTGCCATTGAAAAACGTCCAGAAATGATTGAAGCTACTGACTGAATGAAAGGAGCTGGCATCTCACTCTCTTTGAATCTTCTTTATCATGCTAAGAGGAGCAGGAAAAAGCAAAAAATTTCAGAATTGCACCTTGCAATGCGGAGAAATTACTGTTTGTGCATTTACAATATTCATTGATTTTTGCCATTGAAAAATGTCCAGAAATGATTGAAGCTACTGACTGAATGAAAGGAGCTGGCATCTCACTCTCTTTGAATCTTCTTTATCATGCTAAGAGGAGCAGGAAAAAGCAAAAAATTTCAGAATTGCGCCTTGCAATGCAGAGAAATTACTGTTTGTGCATTTACAAAATTCATTGATTTTTGCCATTGAAAAACATCATGTTATTCATATACCAGAAATGATTGAAGCTACTGACTGAAGGAAAGGATCTGGCATCTCACTCTCTTTGAATCTTCTTTATCATGCTAAGAGGAGCAGGAAAAAGCAAAAAATTTCAGAATTGCACCTTGCAATGCAGAGAAATTACTGTTTGTGCATTTACAATATTCATTGATTTTTGTCATTGAAAAACGTCCAGAAATGATTGAAGCTACTGACTGAATGAAAGGAGCTGGCATCTCACTCTCTTTGAATCTTCTTTATCATGCTAAGAGGAGCAGGAAAAAGCAAAAAATTTCAGAATTGCACCTTGCAATGCGGAGAAATTACTGTTTGTGCATTTACAATATTCATTGATTTTTGCCATTGAAAAATGTCCAGAAATGATTGAAGCTACTGACTGAATGAAAGGAGCTGGCATCTCACTCTCTTTGAATCTTCTTTATCATGCTAAGAGGAGCAGGAAAAAGCAAAAAATTTCAGAATTGCACCTTGCAATGCGGAGAAATTACTGTTTGTGCATTTACAATATTCATTGATTTTTGCCATTGAAAAACGTCCAGAAATGATTGAAGCTACTGACTGAATGAAAGGAGCTGGCATCTCACTCTCTTTGAATCTTCTTTATCATGCTAAGAGGAGCAGGAAAAAGCAAAAAATTTCAGAATTGCACCTTGCAATGCGGAGAAATTACTGTTTGTGCATTTACAATATTCATTGATTTTTGCCATTGAAAAACGTCCAGAAATGATTGAAGCTACTGACTGAATGAAAGGAGCTGGCATCTCACTCTCTTTGAATCTTCTTTATCATGCTAAGAGGAGCAGGAAAAAGCAAAAAATTTCAGAATTGCACCTTGCAATGCGGAGAAATTACTGTTTGTGCATTTACAATATTCATTGATTTTTGCCATTGAAAAATGTCCAGAAATGATTGAAGCTACTGACTGAATGAAAGGAGCTGGCATCTCACTCTCTTTGAATCTTCTTTATCATGCTAAGAGGAGCAGGAAAAAGCAAAAAATTTCAGAATTGCGCCTTGCAATGCGGAGAAATTACTGTTTGTGCATTTACAAAATTCATTGATTTTTGCCATTGAAAAACATCATGTTATTCATATACCAGAAATGATTGAAGCTACTGACTGAAGGAAAGGATCTGGCATCTCACTCTCTTTGAATCTTCTTTATCATGCTAAGAGGAGCAGGAAAAAGCAAAAAATTTCAGAATTGCACCTTGCAATGCGGAGAAATTACTGTTTGTGCATTTACAATATTCATTGATTTTTGCCATTGAAAAACGTCCAGAAATGATTGAAGCTACTGACTGAATGAAAGGAGCTGGCATCTCACTCTCTTTGAATCTTCTTTATCATGCTAAGAGGAGCAGGAAAAAGCAAAAAATTTCAGAATTGCACCTTGCAATGCGGAGAAATTACTGTTTGTGCATTTACAATATTCATTGATTTTTGCCATTGAAAAACGTCCAGAAATGATTGAAGGTACTGACTGAATGAAAGGAGCTGGCATCTCACTCTCTTTGAATCTTCTTTATCATGCTAAGAGGAGCAGGAAAAAGCAAAAAATTTCAGAATTGCACCTTGCAATGCGGAGAAATTACTGTTTGTGCATTTACAATATTCATTGATTTTTGCCATTGAAAAATGTCCAGAAATGATTGAAGCTACTGACTGAATGAAAGGAGCTGGCATCTCACTCTCTTTGAATCTTCTTTATCATGCTAAGAGGAGCAGGAAAAAGCAAAAAATTTCAGAATTGCGCCTTGCAATGCGGAGAAATTACTGTTTGTGCATTTACAAAATTCATTGATTTTTGCCATTGAAAAACATCATGTTATTCATATACCAGAAATGATTGAAGCTACTGACTGAAGGAAAGGATCTGGCATCTCACTCTCTTTGAATCTTCTTTATCATGCTAAGAGGAGCAGGAAAAAGCAAAAAATTTCAGAATTGCACCTTGCAATGCGGAGAAATTACTGTTTGTGCATTTACAATATTCATTGATTTTTGCCATTGAAAAACGTCCAGAAATGATTGAAGCTACTGACTGAATGAAAGGAGCTGGCATCTCACTCTCTTTGAATCTTCTTTATCATGCTAAGAGGAGCAGGAGAAAGCAAAAAATTTCAGAATTGCACCTTGCAATGCGGAGAAATTACTGTTTGTGCATTTACAATATTCATTGATTTTTGCGATTGAAAAACATCATGTTATTCATATACCAGAAATGATTGAAGCTACTGACTGAATGAAAGGAGCTGGCATCTCACTCTCTTTGAATCTTCTTTATCATGCTAAGAGGAGCAGGAAAAAGCAAAAAATTTCAGAATTGCACCTTGCAATGCGGAGAAATTACTGTTTGTGCATTTACAATATTCAATGATTTTTGCCATTGAAAAACGTCCAGAAATGATTGAAGCTACTGACTGAATGAAAGGAGCTGGCATCTCCCTCTCTTTGAATCTTGTTTATCATGCTAAGAGGAGCAGGAGAAAGCAAAAAATTTCAGAATTGCACCTTGCAATGCGGAGAAATTACTGTTTGTGCATTTACAATATTCATTGATTTTTGCCATTGAAAAACGTCCAGAAATGATTGAAGCTACTGACTGAATGAAAGGAGCTGGCATCTCACTCTCTTTGAATCTTCTTTATCATGCTAAGAGGAGCAGGAAAAAGCAAAAAATTTCAGAATTGCACCTTGCAATGCGGAGAAATTACTGTTTGTGCATTTACAATATTCATTGATTTTTGCTATTGAAAAACATCATGTTATTCATATACCAGAAATGATTGAAGCTACTGACTGAATGAAAGGAGCTGGCATCTCACTCTCTTTGAATCTTCTTTATCATGCTAAGAGGAGCAGGAAAAAGCAAAAAATTTCAGAATTGCACCTTGCAATGCGGAGAAATTACAGTTTGTGCATTTACAATATTCATTGATTTTTGCCATTGAAAAACGTCCAGAAATGATTGAAGCTACTGACTGAATGAAAGGAGCTGGCATCTCACTCTCTTTGAATCTTCTTTATCATGCTAAGAGGAGCAGGAAAAAGCAAAAAATTTCAGAATTGCACCTTGCAATGCGGAGAAATTACTGTTTGTGCATTTACAATATTCATTGATTTTTGCCATTGAAAAACGTCCAGAAATGATTGAAGGTACTGACTGAATGAAAGGAGCTGGCATCTCACTCTCTTTGAATCTTCTTTATCATGCTAAGAGGAGCAGGAAAAAGCAAAAAATTTCAGAATTGCACCTTGCAATGCGGAGAAATTACTGTTTGTGCATTTACAATATTCATTGATTTTTGCCATTGAAAAACGTCCAGAAATGATTGAAGCTACTGACTGAATGAAAGGAGCTGGCATCTCACTCTCTTTGAATCTTCTTTATCATGCTAAGAGGAGCAGGAAAAAGCAAAAAATTTCAGAATTGCACCTTGCAATGTGGAGAAATTACTGTTTGTGCATTTACAATATTCATTGATTTTTGCCATTGAAAAATGTCCAGAAATGATTGAAGCTACTGACTGAATGAAAGGAGCTGGCATCTCACTCTCTTTGAATCTTCTTTATCATGCTAAGAGGAGCAGGAAAAAGCAAAAAATTTCAGAATTGCGCCTTGCAATGCGGAGAAATTACTGTTTGTGCATTTACAAAATTCATTGATTTTTGCCATTGAAAAACATCATGTTATTCATATACCAGAAATGATTGAAGCTACTGACTGAAGGAAAGGATATGGCATCTCACTCTCTTTGAATCTTCTTTATCATGCTTAGAGGAGCAGGAAAAAGCAAAAAATTTCAGAATTGCACCTTGCAATGCGGAGAAATTACTGTTTGTGCATTTACAATATTCATTGATTTTTGCCATTGAAAAACGTCCAGAAATGATTGAAGCTACTGACTGAATGAAAGGAGCTGGCATCTCACTCTCTTTGAATCTTCTTTATCATGCTAAGAGGAGCAGGAAAAAGCAAAAAATTTCAGAATTGCACCTTGCAATGCGGAGAAATTACTGTTTGTGCATTTACAATATTCATTGATTTTTGCGATTGAAAAACATCATGTTATTCATATACCAGAAATGATTGAAGCTACTGACTGAATGAAAGGAGCTGGCATCTCACTCTCTTTGAATCTTCTTTATCATGCTAAGAGGAGCAGGAAAAAGTAAAAAATTTCAGAATTGCACCTTGCAATGCGGAGAAATTACTGTTTGTGCATTTACAATATTCATTGATTTTTGCCATTGAAAAACGTCCAGAAATGATTGAAGCTACTGACTGAATGAAAGGAGCTGGCATCTCACTCTCTTTGAATCTTCTTTATCATGCTAAGAGGAGCAGGAAAAAGCAAAAAATTTCAGAATTGCACCTTGCAATGCGGAGAAATTACTGTTTGTGCATTTACAATATTCATTGATTTTTGCTATTGAAAAACATCATGTTATTCATATACCAGAAATGATTGAAGCTACTGACTGAATGAAAGGAGCTGGCATCTCACTCTCTTTGAATCTTCTTTATCATGCTAAGAGGAGCAGGAAAAAGGAAAAAATTTCAGAATTGCACCTTGCAATGCGGAGAAATTACAGTTTGTGCATTTACAATATTCATTGATTTTTGCCATTGAAAAACGTCCAGAAATGATTGAAGCTACTGACTGAATGAAAGGAGCTGGCATCTCACTCTCTTTGAATCTTCTTTATCATGCTAAGAGGAGCAGGAAAAAGCAAAAAATTTCAGAATTGCACCTTGCAATGCGGAGAAATTACTGTTTGTGCATTTACAATATTCATTGATTTTTGCCATTGAAAAAGGTCCAGAAATAATTGAAGGTACTGACTGAATGAAAGGAGCTGGCATCTCACTCTCTTTGAATCTTCTTTATCATGCTAAGAGGAGCAGGAAAAAGCAAAAAATTTCAGAATTGCACCTTGCAATGCGGAGAAATTACTGTTTGTGCATTTACAATATTCATTGATTTTTGCCATTGAAAAACGTCCAGAAATGATTGAAGCTACTGACTGAATGAAAGGAGCTGGCATCTCACTCTCTTTGAATCTTCTTTATCATGCTAAGAGGAGCAGGAAAAAGCAAAAAATTTCAGAATTGCACCTTGCAATGCGGAGAAATTACTGTTTGTGCATTTACAATATTCATTGATTTTTGCCATTGAAAAATGTCCAGAAATGATTGAAGCTACTGACTGAATGAAAGGAGCTGGCATCTCACTCTCTTTGAATCTTCTTTATCATGCTAAGAGGAGCAGGAAAAAGCAAAAAATTTCAGAATTGCGCCTTGCAATGCGGAGAAATTACGGTTTGTGCATTTACAAAATTCATTGATTTTTGCCATTGAAAAACATCATGTTATTCATATACCAGAAATGATTGAAGCTACTGACTGAAGGAAAGGATCTGGCATCTCACTCTCTTTGAATCTTCTTTATCATGCTAAAAGGAGCAGGAAAAAGCAAAAAATTTCAGAATTGCACCTTGCAATGCGGAGAAATTACTGTTTGTGCATTTACAATATTCATTGATTTTTGCCATTGAAAAACGTCCAGAAATGATTGAAGCTACTGACTGAATGAAAGGAGCTGGCATCTCACTCTCTTTGAATCTTCTTTATCATGCTAAGAGGAGCAGGAGAAAGCAAAAAATTTCAGAATTGCACCTTGCAATGCGGAGAAATTACTGTTTGTGCATTTACAATATTCATTGATTTTTGCGATTGAAAAACATCATGTTATTCATATACCAGAAATGATTGAAGCTACTGACTGAATGAAAGGAGCTGGCATCTCACTCTCTTTGAATCTTCTTTATCATGCTAAGAGGAGCAGGAAAAAGTAAAAAATTTCAGAATTGCACCTTGCAATGCGGAGAAATTACTGTTTGTGCATTTACAATATTCAATGATTTTTGCCATTGAAAAACGTCCAGAAATGATTGAAGCTACTGACTGAATGAAAGGAGCTGGCATCTCACTCTCTTTGAATCTTCTTTATCATGCTAAGAGGAGCAGGAAAAAGCAAAAAATTTCAGAATTGCACCTTGCAATGCGGAGAAATTACTGTTTGTGCATTTACAATATTCATTGATTTTTGCCATTGAAAAACGTCCAGAAATGATTGAAGCTACTGACTGAATGAAAGGAGCTGGCATCTCACTCTCTTTGAATCTTCTTTATCATGCTAAGAGGAGCAGGAAAAAGCAAAAAATTTCAGAATTGCACCTTGCAATGTGGAGAAATTACTGTTTGTGCATTTACAATATTCATTGATTTTTGCCATTGAAAAATGTCCAGAAATGATTGAAGCTACTGACTGAATGAAAGGAGCTGGCATCTCACTCTCTTTGAATCTTCTTTATCATGCTAAGAGGAGCAGGAAAAAGCAAAAAATTTCAGAATTGCGCCTTGCAATGCGGAGAAATTACTGTTTGTGCATTTACAAAATTCATTGATTTTTGCCATTGAAAAACATCATGTTATTCATATACCAGAAATGATTGAAGCTACTGACTGAAGGAAAGGATATGGCATCTCACTCTCTTTGAATCTTCTTTATCATGCTTAGAGGAGCAGGAAAAAGCAAAAAATTTCAGAATTGCACCTTGCAATGCGGAGAAATTACTGTTTGTGCATTTACAATATTCATTGATTTTTGCCATTGAAAAACGTCCAGAAATGATTGAAGCTACTGACTGAATGAAAGGAGCTGGCATCTCACTCTCTTTGAATCTTCTTTATCATGCTAAGAGGAGCAGGAAAAAGCAAAAAATTTCAGAATTGCACCTTGCAATGCGGAGAAATTACTGTTTGTGCATTTACAATATTCATTGATTTTTGCGATTGAAAAACATCATGTTATTCATATACCAGAAATGATTGAAGCTACTGACTGAATGAAAGGAGCTGGCATCTCACTCTCTTTGAATCTTCTTTATCATGCTAAGAGGAGCAGGAAAAAGTAAAAAATTTCAGAATTGCACCTTGCAATGCGGAGAAATTACTGTTTGTGCATTTACAATATTCATTGATTTTTGCCATTGAAAAACGTCCAGAAATGATTGAAGCTACTGACTGAATGAAAGGAGCTGGCATCTCACTCTCTTTGAATCTTCTTTATCATGCTAAGAGGAGCAGGAAAAAGCAAAAAATTTCAGAATTGCACCTTGCAATGCGGAGAAATTACTGTTTGTGCATTTACAATATTCATTAATTTTTGCTATTGAAAAACATCATGTTATTCATATACCAGAAATGATTGAAGCTACTGACTGAATGAAAGGAGCTGGCATCTCACTCTCTTTGAATCTTCTTTATCATGCTAAGAGGAGCAGGAAAAAGCAAAAAATTTCAGAATTGCACCTTGCAATGCGGAGAAATTACAGTTTGTGCATTTACAATATTCATTGATTTTTGCCATTGAAAAACGTCCAGAAATGATTGAAGCTACTGACTGAATGAAAGGAGCTGGCATCTCACTCTCTTTGAATCTTCTTTATCATGCTAAGAGGAGCAGGAAAAAGCAAAAAATTTCAGAATTGCACCTTGCAATGCGGAGAAATTACTGTTTGTGCATTTACAATATTCATTGATTTTTGCCATTGAAAAAGGTCCAGAAATAATTGAAGGTACTGACTGAATGAAAGGAGCTGGCATCTCACTCTCTTTGAATCTTCTTTATCATGCTAAGAGGAGCAGGAAAAAGCAAAAAATTTCAGAATTGCACCTTGCAATGCGGAGAAATTACTGTTTGTGCATTTACAATATTCATTGATTTTTGCCATTGAAAAACGTCCAGAAATGATTGAAGCTACTGACTGAATGAAAGGAGCTGGCATCTCACTCTCTTTGAATCTTCTTTATCATGCTAAGAGGAGCAGGAAAAAGCAAAAAATTTCAGAATTGCACCTTGCAATGCGGAGAAATTACTGTTTGTGCATTTACAATATTCATTGATTTTTGCCATTGAAAAATGTCCAGAAATGATTGAAGCTACTGACTGAATGAAAGGAGCTGGCATCTCACTCTCTTTGAATCTTCTTTATCATGCTAAGAGGAGCAGGAAAAAGCAAAAAATTTCAGAATTGCGCCTTGCAATGCGGAGAAATTACTGTTTGTGCATTTACAAAATTCATTGATTTTTGCCATTGAAAAACATCATGTTATTCATATACCAGAAATGATTGAAGCTACTGACTGAAGGAAAGGATCTGGCATCTCACTCTCTTTGAATCTTCTTTATCATGCTAAGAGGAGCAGGAAAAAGCAAAAAATTTCAGAATTGCACCTTGCAATGCGGAGAAATTACTGTTTGTGCATTTACAATATTCATTGATTTTTGCCATTGAAAAACGTCCAGAAATGATTGAAGCTACTGACTGAATGAAAGGAGCTGGCATCTCACTCTCTTTGAATCTTCTTTATCATGCTAAGAGGAGCAGGAAAAAGCAAAAAATTTCAGAATTGCACCTTGCAATGCGGAGAAATTACTGTTTGTGCATTTACAATATTCATTGATTTTTGCCATTGAAAAACGTCCAGAAATGATTGAAGCTACTGACTGAATGAAAGGAGCTGGCATCTCACTCTCTTTGAATCTTCTTTATCATGCTAAGAGGAGCAGGAAAAAGCAAAAAATTTCAGAATTGCACCTTGCAATGCGGAGAAATTACTGTTTGTGCATTTACAATATTCATTGATTTTTGCCATTGAAAAATGTCCAGAAATGATTGAAGCTACTGACTGAATGAAAGGAGCTGGCATCTCACTCTCTTTGAATCTTCTTTATCATGCTAAGAGGAGCAGGAAAAAGCAAAAAATTTCAGAATTGCGCCTTGCAATGCAGAGAAATTACTGTTTGTGCATTTACAAAATTCATTGATTTTTGCCATTGAAAAACATCATGTTATTCATATAACAGAAATGATTGAAGCTACTGACTGAAGGAAAGGATCTGGCATCTCACTCTCTTTGAATCTTCTTTATCATGCTAAGAGGAGCAGGAAAAAGCAAAAAATTTCAGAATTGCACCTTGCAATGCAGAGAAATAACTGTTTGTGCATTTACAATATTCATTGATTTTTGTCATTGAAAAACGTCCAGAAATGATTGAAGCTACTGACTGAATGAAAGGAGCTGGCATCTCACTCTCTTTGAATCTTCTTTATCATGCTAAGAGGAGCAGGAAAAAGCAAAAAATTTCAGAATTGCACCTTGCAATGCGGAGAAATTACTGTTTGTGCATTTACAATATTCATTGATTTTTGCCATTGAAAAATGTCCAGAAATGATTGAAGCTACTGACTGAATGAAAGGAGCTGGCATCTCACTCTCTTTGAATCTTCTTTATCATGCTAAGAGGAGCAGGAAAAAGCAAAAAATTTCAGAATTGCACATTGCAATGCGGAGAAATTACTGTTTGTGCATTTACAATATTCATTGATTTTTGCCATTGAAAAACGTCCAGAAATGATTGAAGCTACTGACTGAATGAAAGGAGCTGGCATCTCACTCTCTTTGAATCTTCTTTATCATGCTAAGAGGAGCAGGAAAAAGCAAAAAATTTCAGAATTGCACCTTGCAATGCGGAGAAATTACTGTTTGTGCATTTACAATATTCATTGATTTTTGCCATTGAAAAACGTCCAGAAATGATTGAAGCTACTGACTGAATGAAAGGAGCTGGCATCTCACTCTCTTTGAATCTTCTTTATCATGCTAAGAGGAGCAGGAAAAAGCAAAAAATTTCAGAATTGCACCTTGCAATGCGGAGAAATTACTGTTTGTGCATTTACAATATTCATTGATTTTTGCCATTGAAAAATGTCCAGAAATGATTGAAGCTACTGACTGAATGAAAGGAGCTGGCATCTCACTCTCTTTGAATCTTCTTTATCATGCTAAGAGGAGCAGGAAAAAGCAAAAAATTTCAGAATTGCGCCTTGCAATGCGGAGAAATTACTGTTTGTGCATTTACAAAATTCATTGATTTTTGCCATTGAAAAACATCATGTTATTCATATACCAGAAATGATTGAAGCTACTGACTGAAGGAAAGGATCTGGCATCTCACTCTCTTTGAATCTTCTTTATCATGCTAAGAGGAGCAGGAAAAAGCAAAAAATTTCAGAATTGCACCTTGCAATGCGGAGAAATTACTGTTTGTGCATTTACAATATTCATTGATTTTTGCCATTGAAAAACGTCCAGAAATGATTGAAGCTACTGACTGAATGAAAGGAGCTGGCATCTCACTCTCTTTGAATCTTCTTTATCATGCTAAGAGGAGCAGGAAAAAGCAAAAAATTTCAGAATTGCACCTTGCAATGTGGAGAAATTACTGTTTGTGCATTTACAATATTCATTGATTTTTGCCATTGAAAAACGTCCAGAAATGATTGAAGCTACTGACTGAATGAAAGGAGCTGGCATCTCACTCTCTTTGAATCTTCTTTATCATGCTAAGAGGAGCAGGAAAAAGCAAAAAATTTCAGAATTGCACCTTGCAATGCGGAGAAATTACTGTTTGTGCATTTACAATATTCATTGATTTTTGCCATTGAAAAATGTCCAGAAATGATTGAAGCTACTGACTGAATGAAAGGAGCTGGCATCTCACTCTCTTTGAATCTTCTTTATCATGCTAAGAGGAGCAGGAAAAAGCAAAAAATTTCAGAATTGCGCCTTGCAATGCGGAGAAATTACTGTTTGTGCATTTACAAAATTCATTGATTTTTGCCATTGAAAAACATCATGTTATTCATATACCAGAAATGATTGAAGCTACTGACTGAAGGAAAGGATCTGGCATCTCAATCTCTTTGAATCTTCTTTATCATGCTAAGAGGAGCAGGAAAAAGCAAAAAATTTCAGAATTGCACCTTGCAATGCGGAGAAATTACTGTTTGTGCATTTACAATATTCATTGATTTTTGCCATTGAAAAACGTCCAGAAATGATTGAAGCTACTGACTGAATGAAAGGAGCTGGCATCTCACTCTCTTTGAATCTTCTTTATCATGCTAAGAGGAGCAGGAAAAAGCAAAAAATTTCAGAATTGCACCTTGCAATGCGGAGAAATTACTGTTTGTGCATTTACAATATTCATTGATTTTTGCGATTGAAAAACATCATGTTATTCATATACCAGAAATGATTGAAGCTACTGACTGAATGAAAGGAGCTGGCATCTCACTCTCTTTGAATCTTCTTTATCATGCTAAGAGGAGCAGGAAAAAGTAAAAAATTTCAGAATTGCACCTTGCAATGCGGAGAAATTACTGTTTGTGCATTTACAATATTCAATGATTTTTGCCATTGAAAAACGTCCAGAAATGATTGAAGCTACTGACTGAATGAAAGGAGCTGGCATCTCACTCTCTTTGAATCTTGTTTATCATGCTAAGAGGAGCAG
The DNA here is from genome assembly GCF_046119375.1 of Phyllobates terribilis. Lineage (NCBI taxonomy): Eukaryota > Metazoa > Chordata > Amphibia > Anura > Dendrobatidae > Phyllobates > Phyllobates terribilis. The sequence continues at coordinate 88,275 of NW_027364706.1, forward strand.
GAAAAAGCAAAAAATTTCAGAATTGCACCTTGCAATGCGGAGAAATTACTGTTTGTGCATTTACAATATTCATTGATTTTTGCCATTGAAAAACGTCCAGAAATGATTGAAGCTACTGACTGAATGAAAGGAGCTGGCATCTCACTCTCTTTGAATCTTCTTTATCATGCTAAGAGGAGCAGGAAAAAGCAAAAAATTTCAGAATTGCACCTTGCAATGCGGAGAAATTACTGTTTGTGCATTTACAATATTCATTGATTTTTGCTATTGAAAAACATCATGTTATTCATATACCAGAAATGATTGAAGCTACTGACTGAATGAAAGGAGCTGGCATCTCACTCTCTTTGAATCTTCTTTATCATGCTAAGAGGAGCAGGAAAAAGCAAAAAATTTCAGAATTGCACCTTGCAATGCGGAGAAATTACAGTTTGTGCATTTACAATATTCATTGATTTTTGCCATTGAAAAACGTCCAGAAATGATTGAAGCTACTGACTGAATGAAAGGAGCTGGCATCTCACTCTCTTTGAATCTTCTTTATCATGCTAAGAGGAGCAGGAAAAAGCAAAAAATTTCAGAATTGCACCTTGCAATGCGGAGAAATTACTGTTTGTGCATTTACAATATTCATTGATTTTTGCCATTGAAAAACGTCCAGAAATGATTGAAGCTACTGACTGAATGAAAGGAGCTGGCATCTCACTCTCTTTGAATCTTCTTTATCATGCTAAGAGGAGCAGGAAAAAGCAAAAAATTTCAGAATTGCACCTTGCAATGCGGAGAAATTACTGTTTGTGCATTTACAATATTCATTGATTTTTGCCATTGAAAAATGTCCAGAAATGATTGAAGCTACTGACTGAATGAAAGGAGCTGGCATCTCACTATCTTTGAATCTTCTTTATCATGCTAAGAGGAGCAGGAAAAAGCAAAAAATTTCAGAATTGCGCCTTGCAATGCGGAGAAATTACTGTTTGTGCATTTACAAAATTCATTGATTTTTGCCATTGAAAAACATCATGTTATTCATATACCAGAAATGATTGAAGCTACTGACTGAAGGAAAGGATATGGCATCTCACTCTCTTTGAATCTTCTTTATCATGCTTAGAGGAGCAGGAAAAAGCAAAAAATTTCAGAATTGCACCTTGCAATGCGGAGAAATTACTGTTTGTGCATTTACAATATTCATTGATTTTTGCCATTGAAAAATGTCCAGAAATGATTGAAGCTACTGACTGAATGAAAGGAGCTGGCATCTCACTCTCTTTGAATCTTCTTTATCATGCTAAGAGGAGCAGGAAAAAGCAAAAAATTTCAGAATTGCACCTTGCAATGCGGAGAAATTACTGTTTGTGCATTTACAATATTCATTGATTTTTGCGATTGAAAAACATCATGTTATTCATATACCAGAAATGATTGAAGCTACTGACTGAATGAAAGGAGCTGGAATCTCACTCTCTTTGAATCTTCTTTATCATGCTAAGAGGAGCAGGAAAAAGTAAAAAATTTCAGAATTGCACCTTGCAATGCGGAGAAATTACTGTTTGTGCATTTACAATATTCATTGATTTTTGCCATTGAAAAACGTCCAGAAATGATTGAAGCTACTGACTGAATGAAAGGAGCTGGCATCTCACTCTCTTTGAATCTTCTTTATCATGCTAAGAGGAGCAGGAAAAAGCAAAAAATTTCAGAATTGCACCTTGCAATGCGGAGAAATTACTGTTTGTGCATTTACAATATTCATTGATTTTTGCTATTGAAAAACATCATGTTATTCATATACCAGAAATGATTGAAGCTACTGACTGAATGAAAGGAGCTGGCATCTCACTCTCTTTGAATCTTCTTTATCATGCTAAGAGGAGCAGGAAAAAGCAAAAAATTTCAGAATTGCACCTTGCAATGCGGAGAAATTACTGTTTGTGCATTTACAATATTCATTGATTTTTGCCATTGAAAAAGGTCCAGAAATAATTGAAGGTACTGACTGAATGAAAGGAGCTGGCATCTCACTCTCTTTTAATCTTCTTTATCATGCTAAGAGGAGCAGGAAAAAGCAAAAAATTTCAGAATTGCACCTTGCAATGCGGAGAAATTACTGTTTGTGCATTTACAATATTCATTGATTTTTGCCATTGAAAAACGTCCAGAAATGATTGAAGCTACTGACTGAATGAAAGGAGCTGGCATCTCACTCTCTTTGAATCTTCTTTATCATGCTAAGAGGAGCAGGAAAAAGCAAAAAATTTCAGAATTGCACCTTGCAATGCGGAGAAATTACTGTTTGTGCATTTACAATATTCATTGATTTTTGCCATTGAAAAATGTCCAGAAATGATTGAAGCTACTGACTGAATGAAAGGAGCTGGCATCTCACTCTCTTTGAATCTTCTTTATCATGCTAAGAGGAGCAGGAAAAAGCAAAAAATTTCAGAATTGCGCCTTGCAATGCGGAGAAATTATTGTTTGTGCATTTACAAAATTCATTGATTTTTGCCATTGAAAAACATCATGTTATTCATATACCAGAAATGATTGAAGCTACTGACTGAAGGAAAGGATCTGGCATCTCACTCTCTTTGAATCTTCTTTATCATGCTTAGAGGAGCAGGAAAAAGCAAAAAATTTCAGAATTGCACCTTGCAATGCGGAGAAATTACTGTTTGTGCATTTACAATATTCATTGATTTTTGCCATTGAAAAACGTCCAGAAATGATTGAAGCTACTGACTGAATGAAAGGAGCTGGCATCTCACTCTCTTTGAATCTTCTTTATCATGCTAAGAGGAGCAGGAAAAAGCAAAAAATTTCAGAATTGCACCTTGCAATGCGGAGAAATTACTGTTTGTGCATTTACAATATTCATTGATTTTTGCCATTGAAAAACGTCCAGAAATGATTGAAGCTACTGACTGAATGAAAGGAGCTGGCATCTCACTCTCTTTGAATCTTCTTTATCATGCTAAGAGGAGCAGGAAAAAGCAAAAAATTTCAGAATTGCACCTTGCAATGCGGAGAAATTACTGTTTGTGCATTTACAATATTCATTGATTTTTGCCATTGAAAAACATCATGTTATTCATATACCAGAAATGATTGAAGCTACTGACTGAATGAAAGGAGCTGGCATCTCAATCTCTTTGAATCTTCTTTATCATGCTAAGAGGAGCAGGAAAAAGTAAAAAATTTCAGAATTGCACCTTGCAATGCGGAGAAATTACTGTTTGTGCATTTATAATATTCAATGATTTTTGCCATTGAAAAACGTCCAGAAATGATTGAAGCTACTGACTGAACGAAAGGAGCTTGGCATCTCACTCTCTTTGAATCTTCTTTATCATGCTAAGAGGAGCAGGAAAAAGCAAAAAATTTCAGAATTGCACCTTGCAATGCGGAGAAATTACTGTTTGTGCATTTACAATATTCATTGATTTTTGCCATTGAAAAACATCATGTTATTCATGTACCAGAAATGTTTGAAGCTACTGACTGAATGAAAGGAGCTGGCATCTCACTCTCTTTGAATCTTCTTTATCATGCTAAGAGGAGCAGGAAAAAGCAAAAAATTTCAGAATTGCACATTGCAATGCGGAGAAATTACTGTTTGTGCATTTACAATATTCATAGATTTTTGCCATTGAAAAACGTCCAGAAATGATTGAAGCTACTGACTGAATGAAAGGAGCTGGCATCTCACTCTCTTTGAATCTTCTTTATCATGCTAAGAGGAGCAGGAAAAAGCAAAAAATTTCAGAATTGCACCTTGCAATGCGGAGAAATTACTGTTTGTGCATTTACAATATTCATTGATTTTTGCCATTGAAAAACGTCCAGAAATGATTGAAGCTACTGACTGAATGAAAGGAGCTGGCATCTCACTCTCTTTGAATCTTCTTTATCATGCTAAGAGGAGCAGGAAAAAGCAAAAAATTTCAGAATTGCACCTTGCAATGCGGAGAAATTACTGTTTGTGCATTTACAATATTCATTGATTTTTGCCATTGAAAAATGTCCAGAAATGATTGAAGCTACTGACTGAATGAAAGGAGCTGGCATCTCACTCTCTTTGAATCTTCTTTATCATGCTAAGAGGAGCAGGAAAAAGCAAAAAATTTCAGAATTGCGCCTTGCAATGCGGAGAAATTACTGTTTGTGCATTTACAAAATTCATTGATTTTTGCCATTGAAAAACATCATGTTATTCATATACCAGAAATGATTGAAGCTACTGACTGAAGGAAAGGATCTGGCATCTCACTCTCTTTGAATCTTCTTTATCATGCTAAGAGGAGCAGGAAAAAGCAAAAAATTTCAGAATTGCACCTTGCAATGCGGAGAAATTACTGTTTGTGCATTTACAATATTCATTGATTTTTGCCATTGAAAAACGTCCAGAAATGATTGAAGCTACTGACTGAATGAAAGGAGCTGGCATCTCACTCTCTTTGAATCTTCTTTATCATGCTAAGAGGAGCAGGAAAAAGCAAAAAATTTCAGAATTGCACCTTGCAATGCGGAGAAATTACTGTTTGTGCATTTACAATATTCATTGATTTTTGCCATTGAAAAACGTCCATAAATGATTGAAGCTACTGACTGAATGAAAGGAGCTGGCATCTCACTCTCTTTGAATCTTCTTTATCATGCTAAGAGGAGCAGGAAAAAGCAAAAAATTTCAGAATTGCACCTTGCAATGCGGAGAAATTACTGTTTGTGCATTTACAATATTCATTGATTTTTGCCATTGAAAAAGGTCCAGAAATAATTGAAGGTACTGACTGAATGAAAGGAGCTGGCATCTCACTCTCTTTGAATCTTCTTTATCATGCTAAGAGGAGCAGGAAAAAGCAAAAAATTTCAGAATTGCACCTTGCAATGCGGAGAAATTACTGTTTGTGCATTTACAATATTCATTGATTTTTGCCATTGAAAAACGTCCAGAAATGATTGAAGCTACTGACTGAATGAAAGGAGCTGGCATCTCACTCTCTTTGAATCTTCTTTATCATGCTAAGAGGAGCAGGAAAAAGCAAAAAATTTCAGAATTGCACCTTGCAATGCGGAGAAATTACTGTTTGTGCATTTACAATATTCATTGATTTTTGCCATTGAAAAATGTCCAGAAATGATTGAAGCTACTGACTGAATGAAAGGAGCTGGCATCTCACTCTCTTTGAATCTTCTTTATCATGCTAAGAGGAGCAGGAAAAAGCAAAAAATTTCAGAATTGCGCCTTGCAATGCGGAGAAATTACTGTTTGTGCATTTACAAAATTCATTGATTTTTGCCATTGAAAAACATCATGTTATTCATATACCAGAAATGATTGAAGCTACTGACTGAAGGAAAGGATCTGGCATCTCACTCTCTTTGAATCTTCTTTATCATGCTTAGAGGAGCAGGAAAAAGCAAAAAATTTCAGAATTGCACCTTGCAATGCGGAGAAATTACTGTTTGTGCATTTACAATATTCATTGATTTTTGCCATTGAAAAACGTCCAGAAATGATTGAAGCTACTGACTGAATGAAAGGAGCTGGCATCTCACTCTCTTTGAATCTTCTTTATCATGCTAAGAGGAGCAGGAAAAAGCAAAAAATTTCAGAATTGCACCTTGCAATGCGGAGAAATTACTGTTTGTGCATTTACAATATTCATTGATTTTTGCGATTGAAAAACATCATGTTATTCATATACCAGAAATGATTGAAGCTACTGACTGAATGAAAGGAGCTGGCATCTCACTCTCTTTGAATCTTCTTTATCGTGCTAAGAGGAGCAGGAAAAAGTAAAAAATTTCAGAATTGCACCTTGCAATGCGGAGAAATTACTGTTTGTGCATTTACAATATTCAATGATTTTTGCCATTGAAAAACGTCCAGAAATGATTGAAGCTACTGACTGAATGAAAGGAGCTGGCATCTCACTCTCTTTGAATCTTCTTTATCATGCTAAGAGGAGCAGGAAAAAGCAAAAAATTTCAGAATTGCACCTTGCAATGCGGAGAAATTACTGTTTGTGCATTTACAATATTCATTGATTTTTGCCATTGAAAAACATCCAGAAATGATTGAAGCTACTGACTGAATGAAAGGAGCTGGCATCTCACTCTCTTTGAATCTTCTTTATCATGCTAAGAGGAGCAGGAAAAAGCAAAAAATTTCAGAATTGCACCTTGCAATGCGGAGAAATTACTGTTTGTGCATTTATAATATTCAATGATTTTTGCCATTGAAAAACGTCCAGAAATGATTGAAGCTACTGACTGAACGAAAGGAGCTGGCATCTCACTCTCTTTGAATCTTCTTTATCATGCTAAGAGGAGCAGGAAAAAGCAAAAAATTTCAGAATTGCACCTTGCAATGCGGAGAAATTACTGTTTGTGCATTTACAATATTCATTGATTTTTGCCATTGAAAAACATCATGTTATTCATGTACCAGAAATGTTTGAAGCTACTGACTGAATGAAAGGAGCTGGCATCTCACTCTCTTTAAATCTTCTTTATCATGCTAAGAGGAGCAGGAAAAAGCAAAAAATTTCAGAATTGCACATTGCAATGCGGAGAAATTACTGTTTGTGCATTTACAATATTCATTGATTTTTGCCATTGAAAAACGTCCAGAAATGATTGAAGCTACTGACTGAATGAAAGGAGCTGGCATCTCACTCTCTTTGAATCTTCTTTATCATGCTAAGAGGAGCAGGAAAAAGCAAAAAATTTCAGAATTGCACCTTGCAATGCGGAGAAATTACTGTTTGTGCATTTACAATATTCATTGATTTTTGCCATTGAAAAACGTCCAGAAATGATTGAAGCTACTGACTGAATGAAAGGAGCTGGCATCTCACTCTCTTTGAATCTTCTTTATCATGCTAAGAGGAGCAGGAAAAAGCAAAAAATTTCAGAATTGCACCTTGCAATGCGGAGAAATTACTGTTTGTGCATTTACAATATTCATTGATTTTTGCCATTGAAAAATGTCCAGAAATGATTGAAGCTACTGACTGAATGAAAGGAGCTGGCATCTCACTCTCTTTGAATCTTCTTTATCATGCTAAGAGGAGCAGGAAAAAGCAAAAAATTTCAGAATTGCGCCTTGCAATGCGGAGAAATTACTGTTTGTGCATTTACAAAATTCATTGATTTTTGCCATTGAAAAACATCATGTTATTCATATACCAGAAATGATTGAAGCTACTGACTGAAGGAAAGGATCTGGCATCTCACTCTCTTTGAATCTTCTTTATCATGCTAAGAGGAGCAGGAAAAAGCAAAAAATTTCAGAATTGCACCTTGCAATGCGGAGAAATTACTGTTTGTGCATTTACAATATTCATTGATTTTTGCCATTGAAAAACGTCCAGAAATGATTGAAGCTACTGACTGAATGAAAGGAGCTGGCATCTCACTCTCTTTGAATCTTCTTTATCATGCTAAGAGGAGCAGGAAAAAGCAAAAAATTTCAGAATTGCACCTTGCAATGCGGAGAAATTACTGTTTGTGCATTTACAATATTCATTGATTTTTGCCATTGAAAAACGTCCATAAATGATTGAAGCTACTGACTGAATGAAAGGAGCTGGCATCTCACTCTCTTTGAATCTTCTTTATCATGCTAAGAGGAGCAGGAAAAAGCAAAAAATTTCAGAATTGCACCTTGCAATGCGGAGAAATTACTGTTTGTGCATTTACAATATTCATTGATTTTTGCCATTGAAAAACGTCCATAAATGATTGAAGCTACTGACTGAATGAAAGGAGCTGGCATCTCACTCTCTTTGAATCTTCTTTATCATGCTAAGAGGAGCAGGAAAAAGCAAAAAATTTCAGAATTGCACCTTGCAATGCGGAGAAATTACTGTTTGTGCATTTACAATATTCATTGATTTTTGCCATTGAAAAATGTCCAGAAATGATTGAAGCTACTGACTGAATGAAAGGAGCTGGCATCTCACTCTCTTTGAATCTTCTTTATCATGCTAAGAGGAGCAGGAAAAAGCAAAAAATTTCAGAATTGCGCCTTGCAATGCGGAGAAATTACTGTTTGTGCATTTACAAAATTCATTTATTTTTGCCATTGAAAAACATCATGTTATTCATATACCAGAAATGATTGAAGTTACTGACTGAAGGAAAGGATCTGGCATCTCACTCTCTTTGAATCTTCTTTATCATGCTTAGAGGAGCAGGAAAAAGCAAAAAATTTCAGAATTGCACCTTGCAATGCGGAGAAATTACTGTTTGTGCATTTACAATATTCATTGATTTTTGCCTTTGAAAAACGTCCAGAAATGATTGAAGCTACTGACTGAATGAAAGGAGCTGGCATCTCACTCTCTTTGAATCTTCTTTATCATGCTAAGAGGAGCAGGAAAAAGCAAAAAATTTCAGAATTGCACCTTGCAATGCGGAGAAATTACTGTTTGTGCATTTACAATATTCATTGATTTTTGCGATTGAAAAACATCATGTTATTCATATACCAGAAATGATTGAAGCTACTGACTGAATGAAAGGAGCTGGCATCTCACTCTCTTTGAATCTTCTTTATCATGCTAAGAGGAGCAGGAAAAAGTAAAAAATTTCAGAATTGCACCTTGCAATGCGGAGAAATTACTGTTTGTGCATTTACAATATTCAATGATTTTTGCCATTGAAAAACGTCCAGAAATGATTGAAGCTACTGACTGAATGAAAGGAGCTGGCATCTCACTCTCTTTGAATCTTGTTTATCATGCTAAGAGGAGCAGGAAAAAGCAAAAAATTTCAGAATTGCACCTTGTAATGCGGAGAAATTACTGTTTGTGCATTTACAATATTCATTGATTTTTGCCATTGAAAAACGTCCAGAAATGATTGAAGCTACTGACTGAATGAAAGGAGCTGGCATCTCACTCTCTTTGAATCTTCTTTATCATGCTAAGAGGAGCAGGAAAAAGCAAAAAATTTCAGAATTGCACCTTGCAATGCGGAGAAATTACTGTTTGTGCATTTACAATATTCATTGATTTTTGCCATTGAAAAACATCATGTTATTCATATACCAGAAATGATTGAAGCTACTGACTGAATGAAAGGAGCTGGCATCTCACTCTCTTTGAATCTTCTTTATCATGCTACGAGGAGCAGGAAAAAGTAAAAAATTTCAGAATTGCACCTTGCAATGCGGAGAAATTACTGTTTGTGCATTTATAATATTCAATGATTTTTGCCATTGAAAAACGTCCAGAAATGATTGAAGCTACTGACTGAACGAAAGGAACTGGCATCTCACTCTCTTTGAATCTTCTTTATCATGCTAAGAGGAGCAGGAAAAAGCAAAAAATTTCAGAATTGCACCTTGCAATGCGGAGAAATTACTGTTTGTGCATTTAAAATATTCATTGATTTTTGCCATTGAAAAACATCATGTTATTCATGTACCAGAAATGTTTGAAGCTACTGACTGAATGAAAGGAGCTGGCATCTCACTCTCTTTGAATCTTCTTTATCATGCTAAGAGGAGCAGGAAAAAGCAAAAAATTTCAGAATTGCACATTGCAATGCGGAGAAATTACTGTTTGTGCATTTACAATATTCATTGATTTTTGCCATTGAAAAACGTCCAGAAATGATTGAAGCTACTGACTGAATGAAAGGAGCTGGCATCTCACTCTCTTTGAATCTTCTTTATCATGCTAAGAGGAGCAGGAAAAAGCAAAAAATTTCAGAATTGCACCTTGCAATGCGGAGAAATTACTGTTTGTGCATTTACAATATTCATTGATTTTTGCCATTGAAAAACGTCCAGAAATGATTGAAGCTACTGACTGAATGAAAGGAGCTGGCATCTCACTCTCTTTGAATCTTCTTTATCATGCTAAGAGGAGCAGGAAAAAGCAAAAAATTTCAGAATTGCACCTTGCAATGCGGAGAAATTACTGTTTGTGCATTTACAATATTCATTGATTTTTGCCATTGAAAAATGTCCAGAAATGATTGAAGCTACTGACTGAATGAAAGGAGCTGGCATCTCACTCTCTTTGAATCTTCTTTATCATGCTAAGAGGAGCAGGAAAAAGCAAAAAATTTCAGAATTGCACCTTGCAATGCGGAGAAATTACTGTTTGTGCATTTACAATATTCATTGATTTTTGCCATTGAAAAACATCATGTTATTCATATACCAGAAATGATTGAAGCTACTGACTGAATGAAAGGAGCTGGCATCTCACTCTCTTTGAATCTTCTTTATCATGCTAAGAGGAGCAGGAAAAAGTAAAAAATTTCAGAATTGCACCTTGCAATGCGGAGAAATTACTGTTTGTGCATTTATAATATTCAATGATTTTTGCCATTGAAAAACGTCCAGAAATGATTGAAGCTACTGACTGAACGAAAGGAGCTGGCATCTCACTCTCTTTGAATCTTCTTTATCATGCTAAGAGGAGCAGGAAAAAGCAAAAAATTTCAGAATTGCACCTTGCAATGCGGAGAAATTACTGTTTGTGCATTTAAAATATTCATTGATTTTTGCCATTGAAAAACATCATGTTATTCATGTACCAGAAATGTTTGAAGCTACTGACTGAATGAAAGGAGCTGGCATCTCACTCTCTTTGAATCTTCTTTATCATGCTAAGAGGAGCAGGAAAAAGCAAAAAATTTCAGAATTGCACATTGCAATGCGGAGAAATTACTGTTTGTGCATTTACAATATTCATTGATTTTTGCCATTGAAAAACGTCCATAAATGATTGAAGCTACTGACTGAATGAAAGGAGCTGGCATCTCACTCTCTTTGAATCTTCTTTATCATGCTAAGAGGAGCAGGAAAAAGCAAAAAATTTCAGAATTGCACCTTGCAATGCGGAGAAATTACTGTTTGTGCATTTACAATATTCATTGATTTTTGCCATTGAAAAACGTCCATAAATGATTGAAGCTACTGACTGAATGAAAGGAGCTGGCATCTCACTCTCTTTGAATCTTCTTTATCATGCTAAGAGGAGCAGGAAAAAGCAAAAAATTTCAGAATTGCACCTTGCAATGCGGAGAAATTACTGTTTGTGCATTTACAATATTCATTGATTTTTGCCATTGAAAAACGTCCATAAATGATTGAAGCTACTGACTGAATGAAAGGAGCTGGCATCTCACTCTCTTTGAATCTTCTTTATCATGCTAAGAGGAGCAGGAAAAAGCAAAAAATTTCAGAATTGCGCCTTGCAATGCGGAGAAATTACTGTTTGTGCATTTACAAAATTCATTGATTTTTGCCATTGAAAAACATCATGTTATTCATATACCAGAAATGATTGAAGCTACTGACTGAAGGAAAGGATCTGGCATCTCACTCTCTTTGAATCTTCTTTATCATGCTAAGAGGAGCAGGAAAAAGCAAAAAATTTCAGAATTGCACCTTGCAATGCGGAGAAATTACTGTTTGTGCATTTACAATATTCATTGATTTTTGCCATTGAAAAACGTCCAGAAATGATTGAAGCTACTGACTGAATGAAAGGAGCTGGCATCTCACTCTCTTTGAATCTTCTTTATCATGCTAAGAGGAGCAGGAAAAAGCAAAAAATTTCAGAATTGCACCTTGCAATGCGGAGAAATTACTGTTTGTGCATTTACAATATTCATTGATTTTTGCCATTGAAAAACGTCCATAAATGATTGAAGCTACTGACTGAATGAAAGGAGCTGGCATCTCACTCTCTTTGAATCTTCTTTATCATGCTAAGAGGAGCAGGAAAAAGCAAAAAATTTCAGAATTGCACCTTGCAATGCGGAGAAATTACTGTTTGTGCATTTACAATATTCATTGATTTTTGCCATTGAAAAATGTCCAGAAATGATTGAAGCTACTGACTGAATGAAAGGAGCTGGCATCTCACTCTCTTTGAATCTTCTTTATCATGCTAAGAGGAGCAGGAAAAAGCAAAAAATTTCAGAATTGCGCCTTGCAATGCGGAGAAATTACTGTTTGTGCATTTACAAAATTCATTGATTTTTGCCATTGAAAAACATCATGTTATTCATATACCAGAAATGATTGAAGCTACTGACTGAAGGAAAGGATCTGGCATCTCACTCTCTTTGAATCTTCTTTATCATGCTAAGAGGAGCAGGAAAAAGCAAAAAGTTTCAGAATTGCACCTTGCAATGCGGAGAAATTACTGTTTGTGCATTTACAATATTCATTGGTTTTTGCCATTGAAAAACGTCCAGAAATGATTGAAGCTACTGACTGAATGAAAGGAGCTGGCATCTCACTCTCTTTGAATCTTCTTTATCATGCTAAGAGGAGCAGGAAAAAGCAAAAAATTTCAGAATTGCACCTTGCAATGCGGAGAAATTACTGTTTGTGCATTTACAATATTCATTGATTTTTGCGATTGAAAAACATCATGTTATTCATATACCAGAAATGATTGAAGCTACTGACTGAATGAAAGGAGCTGGCATCTCACTCTCTTTGAATCTTCTTTATCATGCTAAGAGGAGCAGGAAAAAGTAAAAAATTTCAGAATTGCACCTTGCAATGCGGAGAAATTACTGATTGTGCATTTACAATATTCAATGATTTTTGCCATTGAAAAACGTCCAGAAATGATTAAAGCTACTGACTGAATGAAAGGAGCTGGCATCTCACTCTCTTTGAATCTTCTTTATCATGCTAAGAGGAGCAGGAAAAAGCAAAAAATTTCAGAATTGCACCTTGCAATGCGGAGAAATTACTGTTTGTGCATTTACAATATTCATTGATTTTTGCCATTGAAAAACGTCCAGAAATGATTGAAGCTACTGACTGAATGAAAGGAGCTGGCATCTCACTCTCTTTGAATCTTCTTTATCATGCTAAGAGGAGCAGGAAAAAGCAAAAATTTCAGAATTGCACCTTGCAATGCGGAGAAATTACTGTTTGTGCATTTACAATATTCATTGCTTTTTGCCATTGAAAAACATCATGTTATTCATATACCAGAAATGATTGAAGCTACTGACTGAATGAAAGGAGCTGGCATCTCACTCTCTTTGAATCTTCTTCATCATGCTAAGAGGAGCAGGAAAAAGTAAAAAATTTCAGAATTGCGCCTTGCAATGCGGAGAAATTACTGTTTGTGCATTTACAAAATTCATTGATTTTTGCCATTGAAAAACATCATGTTATTCATATGCCAGAAATGATTGAAGCTACTGACTGAAGGAAAGGATCTGGCATCTCACTCTCTTTGAATCTTCTTTATCATGCTTAGAGGAGCAGGAAAAAGCAAAGAATTTCAGAATTGCACCTTGCAATGCGGAGAAATTACTGTTTGTGCATTTACAATATTCATTGATTTTTGCCATTGAAAAACGTCCAGAAATGATTGAAGCTACTGACTGAATGAAAGGAGCTGGCATCTCACTCTCTTTGAATCTTCTTTATCATGCTAAGAGGAGCAGGAAAAAGCAAAAAATTTCAGAATTGCACCTTGCAATGCGGAGAAATTACTGTTTGTGCATTTACAATATTCATTGATTTTTGCGATTGAAAAACATCATGTTATTCATATACCAGAAATGATTGAAGCTACTGACTGAATGAAAGGAGCTGGCATCTCACTCTCTTTGAATCTTCTTTATCATGCTAAGAGGAGCAGGAAAAAGTAAAAAATTTCAGAATTGCACCTTGCAATGCGGAGAAATTACTGTTTGTGCATTTACAATATTCATTGATTTTTGCCATTGAAAAACGTCCAGAAATGATTGAAGCTACTGACTGAATGAAAGGAGCTGGCATCTCACTCTCTTTGAATCTTCTTTATCATGCTAAGAGGAGCAGGAAAAAGCAAAAAATTTCAGAATTGCACCTTGCAATGCAGAGAAATTACTGTTTGTGCATTTACAATATTCATTGATTTTTGCTATTGAAAAACATCATGTTATTCATATACCAGAAATGATTGAAGCTACTGACTGAATGAAAGGAGCTGGCATCTCACTCTCTTTGAATCTTCTTTATCATGCTAAGAGGAGCAGGAAAAAGCAAAAAATTTCAGAATTGCACCTTGCAATGCGGAGAAATTACTGTTTGTGCATTTACAATATTCATTGATTTTTGCGATTGAAAAACATCATGTTATTCATATACCAGAAATGATTGAAGCTACTGACTGAATGAAAGGAGCTGGCATCTCACTCTCTTTGAATCTTCTTTATCATGCTAAGAGGAGCAGGAAAAAGTAAAAAATTTCAGAATTGCACCTTGCAATGCGGAGAAATTACTGTTTGTGCATTTACAATATTCATTGATTTTTGCCATTGAAAAACGTCCAGAAATGATTGAAGCTACTGACTGAATGAAAGGAGCTGGCATCTCACTCTCTTTGAATCTTCTTTATCATGCTAAGAGGAGCAGGAAAAAGCAAAAAATTTCAGAATTGCACCTTGCAATGCGGAGAAATTACTGTTTGTGCATTTACAATATTCATTGATTTTTGCTATTGAAAAACATGTTATTCATATACCAGAAATGATTGAAGCTACTGACTGAATGAAAGGAGCTGGCATCTCACTCTCTTTGAATCTTCTTTATCATGCTAAGAGGAGCAGGAAAAAGCAAAAAATTTCAGAATTGCACCTTGCAATGCGGAGAAATTACAGTTTGTGCATTTACAATATTCATTGATTTTTGCCATTGAAAAACGTCCAGAAATGATTGAAGCTACTGACTGAATGAAAGGAGCTGGCATCTCACTCTCTTTGAATCTTGTTTATCATGCTAAGAGGAGCAGGAAAAAGCAAAAAATTTCAGAATTGCACCTTGCAATGCGGAGAAATTACTGTTTGTGCATTTACAATATTCATTGATTTTTGCCATTGAAAAACGTCCAGAAATGATTGAAGGTACTGACTGAATGAAAGGAGCTGGCATCTCACTCTCTTTGAATCTTCTTTATCATGCTAAGAGGAGCAGGAAAAAGCAAAAAATTTCAGAATTGCACCTTGCAATGCGGAGAAATTACTGTTTGTGCATTTACAATATTCATTGATTTTTGCCATTGAAAAACGTCCAGAAATGATTGAAGCTACTGACTGAATGAAAGGAGCTGGCATCTCACTCTCTTTAATCTTCTTTATCATGCTAAGAGGAGCAGGAAAAAGCAAAAAATTTCAGAATTGCACCTTGCAATGCGGAGAAATTACAGTTTGTGCATTTACAATATTCATTGATTTTTGCCATTGAAAAACGTCCAGAAATGATTGAAGCTACTGACTGAATGAAAGGAGCTGGCATCTCACTCTCTTTGAATCTTGTTTATCATGCTAAGAGGAGCAGGAAAAAGCAAAAAATTTCAGAATTGCACCTTGCAATGCGGAGAAATTACTGTTTGTGCATTTACAATATTCATTGATTTTTGCCATTGAAAAACGTCCAGAAATGATTGAAGGTACTGACTGAATGAAAGGAGCTGGCATCTCACTCTCTTTGAATCTTCTTTATCATGCTAAGAGGAGCAGGAAAAAGCAAAAAATTTCAGAATTGCACCTTGCAATGCGGAGAAATTACTGTTTGTGCATTTACAATATTCATTGATTTTTGCCATTGAAAAATGTCCAGAAATGATTGAAGCTACTGACTGAATGAAAGGAGCTGGCATCTCACTCTCTTTGAATCTTCTTTATCATGCTAAGAGGAGCAGGAAAAAGCAAAAAATTTCAGAATTGCACCTTGCAATGCGGAGAAATTACTGTTTGTGCATTTACAATATTCATTGATTTTTGCCATTGAAAAATGTCCAGAAATGATTGAAGCTACTGACTGAATGAAAGGAGCTGGCATCTCACTCTCTTTGAATATTCTTTATCATGCTAAGAGGAGCAGGAAAAAGCAAAAAATTTCAGAATTGCGCCTTGCAATGCGGAGAAATTACTGTTTGTGCATTTACAAAATTCATTGATTTTTGCCATTGAAAAACATCATGTTATTCATATACCAGAAATGATTGAAGCTACTGACTGAAGGAAAGGATCTGGCATCTCACTCTCTTTGAATCTTCTTTATCATGCTTAGAGGAGCAGGAAAAAGCAAAAAATTTCAGAATTGCACCTTGCAATGCGGAGAAATTATTGTTTGTGCATTTACAATATTCATTGATTTTTGCCATTGAAAAACGTCCAGAAATGATTGAAGCTACTGACTGAATGAAAGGAGCTGGCATCTCACTCTCTTTGAATCTTCTTTATCATGCTAAGAGGAGCAGGAAAAAGCAAAAAATTTCAGAATTGCACCTTGCAATGCGGAGAAATTACTGTTTGTGCATTTACAATATTCATTGATTTTTGCGATTGAAAAACATCATGTTATTCATATACCAGAAATGATTGAAGCTACTGACTGAATGAAAGGAGCTGGCATCTCACTCTCTTTGAATCTTCTTTATCATGCTAAGAGGAGCAGGAAAAAGTAAAAAATTTCAGAATTGCACCTTGCAATGCGGAGAAATTACTGTTTGTGCATTTACAATATTCAATGATTTTTGCCATTGAAAAACGTCCAGAAATGATTGAAGCTACTGACTGAATGAAAGGAGCTGGCATCTCACTCTCTTTGAATCTTGTTTATCATGCTAAGAGGAGCAGGAAAAAGCAAAAATTTCAGAATTGCACCTTGCAATGCGGAGAAATTACTGTTTGTGCATTTACAATATTCATTGATTTTTGCCATTGAAAAACGTCCAGAAATGATTGAAGCTACTGACTGAATGAAAGGAGCTGGCATCTCACTCTCTTTGAATCTTCTTTATCATGCTAAGAGGAGCAGGAAAAAGCAAAAAATTTCAGAATTGCACCTTGCAATGCGGAGAAATTACTGTTTGTGCATTTACAATATTCATTGATTTTTGCCATTGAAAAACATCATGTTATTCATATACCAGAAATGATTGAAGCTACTGACTGAATGAAAGGAGCTGGCATCTCACTCTCTTTGAATCTTCTTTATCATGCTAAGAGGAGCAGGAAAAAGTAAAAAATTTCAGAATTGCACCTTGCAATGCGGAGAAATTACTGTTTGTGCATTTATAATATTCAATGATTTTTGCCATTGAAAAACGTCCAGAAATGATTGAAGCTACTGACTGAACGAAAGGAGCTGGCATCTCACTCTCTTTGAATCTTCTTTATCATGCTAAGAGGAGCAGGAAAAAGCAAAAAATTTCAGAATTGCACCTTGCAATGCGGAGAAATTACTGTTTGTGCATTTACAATATTCATTGATTTTTGCCATTGAAAAACATCATGTTATTCATGTACCAGAAATGTTTGAAGCTACTGACTGAATGAAAGGAGCTGGCATCTCACTCTCTTTGAATCTTCTTTATCATGCTAAGAGGAGCAGGAAAAAGCAAAAAATTTCAGAATTGCACATTGCAATGCGGAGAAATTACTGTTTGTGCATTTACAATATTCATTGATTTTTGCCATTGAAAAACGTCCAGAAATGATTGAAGTTACTGACTGAATGAAAGGAGCTGGCATCTCACTCTCTTTGAATCTTCTTTATCATGCTAAGAGGAGCAGGAAAAAGCAAAAAATTTCAGAATTGCACCTTGCAATGCGGAGAAATTACTGTTTGTGCATTTACAATATTCATTGATTTTTGCCATTGAAAAACGTCCAGAAATGATTGAAGCTACTGACTGAATGAAAGGAGCTGGCATCTCACTCTCTTTGAATCTTCTTTATCATGCTAAGAGGAGCAGGAAAAAGCAAAAAATTTCAGAATTGCACCTTGCAATGCGGAGAAATTACTGTTTGTGCATTTACAATATTCATTGATTTTTGCCATTGAAAAATGTCCAGAAATGATTGAAGCTACTGACTGAATGAAAGGAGCTGGCATCTCACTCTCTTTGAATCTTCCTTATCATGCTAAGAGGAGCAGGAAAAAGCAAAAAATTTCAGAATTGCGCCTTGCAATGCGGAGAAATTACTGTTTGTGCATTTACAAAATTCATTGATTTTTGCCATTGAAAAACATCATGTTATTCATATACCAGAAATGATTGAAGCTACTGACTGAAGGAAAGGATCTGGCATCTCACTCTCTTTGAATCTTCTTTATCATGCTAAGAGGAGCAGGAAAAAGCAAAAAAATTCAGAATTGCACCTTGCAATGCGGAGAAATTACTGTTTGTGCATTTACAATATTCATTGATTTTTGCCATTGAAAAACGTCCAGAAATGATTGAAGCTACTGACTGAATGAAAGGAGCTGGCATCTCACTCTCTTTGAATCTTCTTTATCATGCTAAGAGGAGCAGGAAAGAGCAAAAAATTTCAGAATTGCACCTTGCAATGCGGAGAAATTACTGTTTGTGCATTTACAATATTCATTGATTTTTGCCATTGAAAAACGTCCAGAAATGATTGAAGCTACTGACTGAATGAAAGGAGCTGGCATCTCACTCTCTTTGAATCTTCTTTATCATGCTAAGAGGAGCAGGAAAAAGCAAAAAATTTCAGAATTGCACCTTGCAATGCGGAGAAATTACTGTTTGTGCATTTACAATATTCATTGATTTTTGCCATTGAAAAATGTCCAGAAATGATTGAAGCTACTGACTGAATGAAAGGAGCTGGCATCTCACTCTCTTTGAATCTTCTTTATCATGCTAAGAGGAGCAGGAAAAAGCAAAAAATTTCAGAATTGAGCCTTGCAATGCGGAGAAATTACTGTTTGTGCATTTACAAAATTCATTGATTTTTGCCATTGAAAAACATCATGTTATTCATATGCCAGAAATGATTGAAGCTACTGACTGAAGGAAAGGATCTGGCATCTCACTCTCTTTGAATCTTCTTTATCATGCTTAGAGGAGCAGGAAAAAGCAAAGAATTTCAGAATTGCACCTTGCAATGCGGAGAAATTACTGTTTGTGCATTTACAATATTCATTGATTTTTGCCATTGAAAAACGTCCAGAAATGATTGAAGCTACTGACTGAATGAAAGGAGCTGGCATCTCACTCTCTTTGAATCTTCTTTATCATGCTAAGAGGAGCAGGAAAAAGCAAAAAATTTCAGAATTGCACCTTGCAATGCGGAGAAATTACTGTTTGTGCATTTACAATATTCATTGATTTTTGCCATTGAAAAACGTCCATAAATGATTGAAGCTACTGACTGAATGAAAGGAGCTGGCATCTCACTCTCTTTGAATCTTCTTTATCATGCTAAGAGGAGCAGGAAAAAGCAAAAAATTTCAGAATTGCACCTTGCAATGCGGAGAAATTACTGTTTGTGCATTTACAATATTCATTGATTTTTGCCATTGAAAAATGTCCAGAAATGATTGAAGCTACTGACTGAATGAAAGGAGCTGGCATCTCACTCTCTTTGAATCTTCTTTATCATGCTAAGAGGAGCAGGAAAAAGCAAAAAATTTCAGAATTGCGCCTTGCAATGCGGAGAAATTACTGTTTGTGCATTTACAAAATTCATTGATTTTTGCCATTGAAAAACATCATGTTATTCATATACCAGAAATGATTGAAGCTACTGACTGAAGGAAAGGATCTGGCATCTCACTCTCTTTGAATCTTCTTTATCATGCTAAGAGGAGCAGGAAAAAGCAAAAAGTTTCAGAATTGCACCTTGCAATGCGGAGAAATTACTGTTTGTGCATTTACAATATTCATTGGTTTTTGCCATTGAAAAACGTCCAGAAATGATTGAAGCTACTGACTGAATGAAAGGAGCTGGCATCTCACTCTCTTTGAATCTTCTTTATCATGCTAAGAGGAGCAGGAAAAAGCAAAAAATTTCAGAATTGCACCTTGCAATGCGGAGAAATTACTGTTTGTGCATTTACAATATTCATTGATTTTTGCGATTGAAAAACATCATGTTATTCATATACCAGAAATGATTGAAGCTACTGACTGAATGAAAGGAGCTGGCATCTCACTCTCTTTGAATCTTCTTTATCATGCTAAGAGGAGCAGGAAAAAGTAAAAAATTTCAGAATTGCACCTTGCAATGCGGAGAAATTACTGATTGTGCATTTACAATATTCAATGATTTTTGCCATTGAAAAACGTCCAGAAATGATTAAAGCTACTGACTGAATAAAAGGAGCTGGCATCTCACTCTCTTTGAATCTTCTTTATCATGCTAAGAGGAGCAGGAAAAAGCAAAAAATTTCAGAATTGCACCTTGCAATGCGGAGAAATTACTGTTTGTGCATTTACAATATTCATTGATTTTTGCCATTGAAAAACGTCCAGAAATGATTGAAGCTACTGACTGAATGAAAGGAGCTGGCATCTCACTCTCTTTGAATCTTCTTTATCATGCTAAGAGGAGCAGGAAAAAGCAAAAAATTTCAGAATTGCACCTTGCAATGCGGAGAAATTACTGTTTGTGCATTTACAATATTCATTGCTTTTTGCCATTGAAAAACATCATGTTATTCATATACCAGAAATGATTGAAGCTACTGACTGAATGAAAGGAGCTGGCATCTCACTCTCTTTGAATCTTCTTTATCATGCTAAGAGGAGCAGGAAAAAGTAAAAAATTTCAGAATTGCGCCTTGCAATGCGGAGAAATTACTGTTTGTGCATTTACAAAATTCATTGATTTTTGCCATTGAAAAACATCATGTTATTCATATGCCAGAAATGATTGAAGCTACTGACTGAAGGAAAGGATCTGGCATCTCACTCTCTTTGAATCTTCTTTATCATGCTTAGAGGAGCAGGAAAAAGCAAAGAATTTCAGAATTGCACCTTGCAATGCGGAGAAATTACTGTTTGTGCATTTACAATATTCATTGATTTTTGCCATTGAAAAACGTCCAGAAATGATTGAAGCTACTGACTGAATGAAAGGAGCTGGCATCTCACTCTCTTTGAATCTTCTTTATCATGCTAAGAGGAGCAGGAAAAAGCAAAAAATTTCAGAATTGCACCTTGCAATGCGGAGAAATTACTGTTTGTGCATTTACAATATTCATTGATTTTTGCGATTGAAAAACATCATGTTATTCATATACCAGAAATGATTGAAGCTACTGACTGAATGAAAGGAGCTGGCATCTCACTCTCTTTGAATCTTCTTTATCATGCTAAGAGGAGCAGGAAAAAGTAAAAAATTTCAGAATTGCACCTTGCAATGCGGAGAAATTACTGTTTGTGCATTTACAATATTCATTGATTTTTGCCATTGAAAAACGTCCAGAAATGATTGAAGCTACTGACTGAATGAAAGGAGCTGGCATCTCACTCTCTTTGAATCTTCTTTATCATGCTAAGAGGAGCAGGAAAAAGCAAAAAATTTCAGAATTGCACCTTGCAATGCAGAGAAATTACTGTTTGTGCATTTACAATATTCATTGATTTTTGCTATTGAAAAACATCATGTTATTCATATACCAGAAATGATTGAAGCTACTGACTGAATGAAAGGAGCTGGCATCTCACTCTCTTTGAATCTTCTTTATCATGCTAAGAGGAGCAGGAAAAAGCAAAAAATTTCAGAATTGCACCTTGCAATGCGGAGAAATTACTGTTTGTGCATTTACAATATTCATTGATTTTTGCGATTGAAAAACATCATGTTATTCATATACCAGAAATGATTGAAGCTACTGACTGAATGAAAGGAGCTGGCATCTCACTCTCTTTGAATCTTCTTTATCATGCTAAGAGGAGCAGGAAAAAGTAAAAAATTTCAGAATTGCACCTTGCAATGCGGAGAAATTACTGTTTGTGCATTTACAATATTCATTGATTTTTGCCATTGAAAAACGTCCAGAAATGATTGAAGCTACTGACTGAATGAAAGGAGCTGGCATCTCACTCTCTTTGAATCTTCTTTATCATGATAAGAGGAGCAGGAAAAAGCAAAAAATTTCAGAATTGCACCTTGCAATGCGGAGAAATTACTGTTTGTGCATTTACAATATTCATTGATTTTTGCTATTGAAAAACATGTTATTCATATACCAGAAATGATTGAAGCTACTGACTGAATGAAAGGAGCTGGCATCTCACTCTCTTTGAATCTTCTTTATCATGCTAAGAGGAGCAGGAAAAAGCAAAAAATTTCAGAATTGCACCTTGCAATGCGGAGAAATTACAGTTTGTGCATTTACAATATTCATTGATTTTTGCCATTGAAAAACGTCCAGAAATGATTGAAGCTACTGACTGAATGAAAGGAGCTGGCATCTCACTCTCTTTGAATCTTGTTTATCATGCTAAGAGGAGCAGGAAAAAGCAAAAAATTTCAGAATTGCACCTTGCAATGCGGAGAAATTACTGTTTGTGCATTTACAATATTCATTGATTTTTGCCATTGAAAAACGTCCAGAAATGATTGAAGGTACTGACTGAATGAAAGGAGCTGGCATCTCACTCTCTTTGAATCTTCTTTATCATGCTAAGAGGAGCAGGAAAAAGCAAAAAATTTCAGAATTGCACCTTGCAATGCGGAGAAATTACTGTTTGTGCATTTACAATATTCATTGATTTTTGCCATTGAAAAACGTCCAGAAATGATTGAAGCTACTGACTGAATGAAAGGAGCTGGCATCTCACTCTCTTTGAATCTTCTTTATCATGCTAAGAGGAGCAGGAAAAAGCAAAAAATTTCAGAATTGCACCTTGCAATGCGGAGAAATTACAGTTTGTGCATTTACAATATTCATTGATTTTTGCCATTGAAAAACGTCCAGAAATGATTGAAGCTACTGACTGAATGAAAGGAACTGGCATCTCACTCTCTTTGAATCTTGTTTATCATGCTAAGAGGAGCAGGAAAAAGCAAAAAATTTCAGAATTGCACCTTGCAATGCGGAGAAATTACTGTTTGTGCATTTACAATATTCATTGATTTTTGCCATTGAAAAACGTCCAGAAATGATTGAAGGTACTGACTGAATGAAAGGAGCTGGCATCTCACTCTCTTTGAATCTTCTTTATCATGCTAAGAGGAGCAGGAAAAAGTAAAAAATTTCAGAATTGCACCTTGCAATGCGGAGAAATTACTGTTTGTGCATTTACAATATTCATTGATTTTTGCCATTGAAAAACGTCCAGAAATGATTGAAGCTACTGACTGAATGAAAGGAGCTGGCATCTCACTCTCTTTGAATCTTCTTTATCATGATAAGAGGAGCAGGAAAAAGCAAAAAATTTCAGAATTGCACCTTGCAATGCGGAGAAATTACTGTTTGTGCATTTACAATATTCATTGATTTTTGCTATTGAAAAACATGTTATTCATATACCAGAAATGATTGAAGCTACTGACTGAATGAAAGGAGCTGGCATCTCACTCTCTTTGAATCTTCTTTATCATGCTAAGAGGAGCAGGAAAAAGCAAAAAATTTCAGAATTGCACCTTGCAATGCGGAGAAATTACAGTTTGTGCATTTACAATATTCATTGATTTTTGCCATTGAAAAACGTCCAGAAATGATTGAAGCTACTGACTGAATGAAAGGAGCTGGCATCTCACTCTCTTTGAATCTTGTTTATCATGCTAAGAGGAGCAGGAAAAAGCAAAAAATTTCAGAATTGCACCTTGCAATGCGGAGAAATTACTGTTTGTGCATTTACAATATTCATTGATTTTTGCCATTGAAAAACGTCCAGAAATGATTGAAGGTACTGACTGAATGAAAGGAGCTGGCATCTCACTCTCTTTGAATCTTCTTTATCATGCTAAGAGGAGCAGGAAAAAGCAAAAAATTTCAGAATTGCACCTTGCAATGCGGAGAAATTACTGTTTGTGCATTTACAATATTCATTGATTTTTGCCATTGAAAAACGTCCAGAAATGATTGAAGCTACTGACTGAATGAAAGGAGCTGGCATCTCACTCTCTTTGAATCTTCTTTATCATGCTAAGAGGAGCAGGAAAAAGCAAAAAATTTCAGAATTGCACCTTGCAATGCGGAGAAATTACAGTTTGTGCATTTACAATATTCATTGATTTTTGCCATTGAAAAACGTCCAGAAATGATTGAAGCTACTGACTGAATGAAAGGAACTGGCATCTCACTCTCTTTGAATCTTGTTTATCATGCTAAGAGGAGCAGGAAAAAGCAAAAAATTTCAGAATTGCACCTTGCAATGCGGAGAAATTACTGTTTGTGCATTTACAATATTCATTGATTTTTGCCATTGAAAAACGTCCAGAAATGATTGAAGGTACTGACTGAATGAAAGGAGCTGGCATCTCACTCTCTTTGAATCTTCTTTATCATGCTAAGAGGAGCAGGAAAAAGCAAAAAATTTCAGAATTGCACCTTGCAATGCGGAGAAATTACTGTTTGTGCATTTACAATATTCATTGATTTTTGCCATTGAAAAATGTCCAGAAATGATTGAAGCTACTGACTGAATGAAAGGAGCTGGCATCTCACTCTCTTTGAATCTTCTTTATCATGCTAAGAGGAGCAGGAAAAAGCAAAAAATTTCAGAATTGCACCTTGCAATGCGGAGAAATTACTGTTTGTGCATTTACAATATTCATTGATTTTTGCCATTGAAAAATGTCCAGAAATGATTGAAGCTACTGACTGAATGAAAGGAGCTGGCATCTCACTCTCTTTGAATCTTCTTTATCATGCTAAGAGGAGCAGGAAAAAGCAAAAAATTTCAGAATTGCGCCTTGCAATGCGGAGAAATTACTGTTTGTGCATTTACAAAATTCATTGATTTTTGCCATTGAAAAACATCATGTTATTCATATACCAGAAATGATTGAAGCTACTGACTGAAGGAAAGGATCTGGCATCTCACTCTCTTTGAATCTTCTTTATCATGCTTAGAGGAGCAGGAAAAAGCAAAAAATTTCAGAATTGCACCTTGCAATGCGGAGAAATTATTGTTTGTGCATTTACAATATTCATTGATTTTTGCCATTGAAAAACGTCCAGAAATGATTGAAGCTACTGACTGAATGAAAGGAGCTGGCATCTCACTCTCTTTGAATCTTCTTTATCATGCTAAGAGGAGCAGGAAAAAGCAAAAAATTTCAGAATTGCACCTTGCAATGCGGAGAAATTACTGTTTGTGCATTTACAATATTCATTGATTTTTGCGATTGAAAAACATCATGTTATTCATATACCAGAAATGATTGAAGCTACTGACTGAATGAAAGGAGCTGGCATCTCACTCTCTTTGAATCTTCTTTATCATGCTAAGAGGAGCAGGAAAAAGTAAAAAATTTCAGAATTGCACCTTGCAATGCGGAGAAATTACTGTTTGTGCATTTACAATATTCAATGATTTTTGCCATTGAAAAACGTCCAGAAATGATTGAAGCTACTGACTGAATGAAAGGAGCTGGCATCTCACTCTCTTTGAATCTTGTTTATCATGCTAAGAGGAGCAGGAAAAAGCAAAAATTTCAGAATTGCACCTTGCAATGCGGAGAAATTACTGTTTGTGCATTTACAATATTCATTGATTTTTGCCATTGAAAAACGTCCAGAAATGATTGAAGCTACTGACTGAATGAAAGGAGCTGGCATCTCACTCTCTTTGAATCTTCTTTATCATGCTAAGAGGAGCAGGAAAAAGCAAAAAATTTCAGAATTGCACCTTGCAATGCGGAGAAATTACTGTTTGTGCATTTACAATATTCATTGATTTTTGCCATTGAAAAACATCATGTTATTCATATACCAGAAATGATTGAAGCTACTGACTGAATGAAAGGAGCTGGCATCTCACTCTCTTTGAATCTTCTTTATCATGCTAAGAGGAGCAGGAAAAAGTAAAAAATTTCAGAATTGCACCTTGCAATGCGGAGAAATTACTGTTTGTGCATTTATAATATTCAATGATTTTTGCCATTGAAAAACGTCCAGAAATGATTGAAGCTACTGAGTGAACGAAAGGAGCTGGCATCTCACTCTCTTTGAATCTTCTTTATCATGCTAAGAGGAGCAGGAAAAAGCAAAAAATTTCAGAATTGCACCTTGCAATGCGGAGAAATTACTGTTTGTGCATTTACAATATTCATTGATTTTTGCCATTGAAAAACATCATGTTATTCATGTACCAGAAATGTTTGAAGCTACTGACTGAATGAAAGGAGCTGGCATCTCACTCTCTTTGAATCTTCTTTATCATGCTAAGAGGAGCAGGAAAAAGCAAAAAATTTCAGAATTGCACATTGCAATGCGGAGAAATTACTGTTTGTGCATTTACAATATTCATTGATTTTTGCCATTGAAAAACGTCCAGAAATGATTGAAGCTACTGACTGAATGAAAGGAGCTGGCATCTCACTCTCTTTGAATCTTCTTTATCATGCTAA
Source organism: Phyllobates terribilis (assembly GCF_046119375.1). Lineage (NCBI taxonomy): Eukaryota > Metazoa > Chordata > Amphibia > Anura > Dendrobatidae > Phyllobates > Phyllobates terribilis. Next base: position 114,606 of record NW_027364706.1, read on the forward strand.
GAGGAGCAGGAAAAAGCAAAAAATTTCAGAATTGCACCTTGCAATGCGGAGAAATTACTGTTTGTGCATTTACAATATTCATTGATTTTTGCCATTGAAAAACGTCCAGAAATGATTGAAGCTACTGACTGAATGAAAGGAGCTGGCATCTCACTCTCTTTGAATCTTCTTTATCATGCTAAGAGGAGCAGGAAAAAGCAAAAAATTTCAGAATTGCACCTTGCAATGCGGAGAAATTACTGTTTGTGCATTTACAATATTCATTGATTTTTGCCATTGAAAAATGTCCAGAAATGATTGAAGCTACTGACTGAATGAAAGGAGCTGGCATCTCACTCTCTTTGAATCTTCTTTATCATGCTAAGAGGAGCAGGAAAAAGCAAAAAATTTCAGAATTGCGCCTTGCAATGCGGAGAAATTACTGTTTGTGCATTTACAAAATTCATTGATTTTTGCCATTGAAAAACATCATGTTATTCATATACCAGAAATGATTGAAGCTACTGACTGAAGGAAAGGATCTGGCATCTCACTCTCTTTGAATCTTCTTTATCATGCTAAGAGGAGCAGGAAAAAGCAAAAAAATTCAGAATTGCACCTTGCAATGCGGAGAAATTACTGTTTGTGCATTTACAATATTCATTGATTTTTGCCATTGAAAAACGTCCAGAAATGATTGAAGCTACTGACTGAATGAAAGGAGCTGGCATCTCACTCTCTTTGAATCTTCTTTATCATGCTAAGAGGAGCAGGAAAGAGCAAAAAATTTCAGAATTGCACCTTGCAATGCGGAGAAATTACTGTTTGTGCATTTACAATATTCATTGATTTTTGCCATTGAAAAACGTCCAGAAATGATTGAAGCTACTGACTGAATGAAAGGAGCTGGCATCTCACTCTCTTTGAATCTTCTTTATCATGCTAAGAGGAGCAGGAAAAAGCAAAAAATTTCAGAATTGCACCTTGCAATGCGGAGAAATTACTGTTTGTGCATTTACAATATTCATTGATTTTTGCCATTGAAAAATGTCCAGAAATGATTGAAGCTACTGACTGAATGAAAGGAGCTGGCATCTCACTCTCTTTGAATCTTCTTTATCATGCTAAGAGGAGCAGGAAAAAGCAAAAAATTTCAGAATTGAGCCTTGCAATGCGGAGAAATTACTGTTTGTGCATTTACAAAATTCATTGATTTTTGCCATTGAAAAACATCATGTTATTCATATACCAGAAATGATTGAAGCTACTGACTGAAGGAAAGGATCTGGCATCTCACTCTCTTTGAATCTTCTTTATCATGCTAAGAGGAGCAGGAAAAAGCAAAAAATTTTAGAATTGCACCTTGCAATGCGGAGAAATTACTGTTTGTGCATTTACAATATTCATTGGTTTTTGCCATTGAAAAACGTCCAGAAATGATTGAAGCTACTGACTGAATGAAAGGAGCTGGCATCTCACTCTCTTTGAATCTTCTTTATCATGCTAAGAGGAGCAGGAAAAAGCAAAAAATTTCAGAATTGCACCTTGCAATGCGGAGAAATTACTGTTTGTGCATTTACAATATTCATTGATTTTTGCGATTGAAAAACATCATGTTATTCATATACCAGAAATGATTGAAGCTACTGACTGAATGAAAGGAGCTGGCATCTCACTCTCTTTGAATCTTCTTTATCATGCTAAGAGGAGCAGGAAAAAGTAAAAAATTTCAGAATTGCACCTTGCAATGCGGAGAAATTACTGATTGTGCATTTACAATATTCAATGATTTTTGCCATTGAAAAACGTCCAGAAATGATTAAAGCTACTGACTGAATGAAAGGAGCTGGCATCTCACTCTCTTTGAATCTTCTTTATCATGCTAAGAGGAGCAGGAAAAAGCAAAAAATTTCAGAATTGCACCTTGCAATGCGGAGAAATTACTGTTTGTGCATTTACAATATTCATTGATTTTTGCCATTGAAAAACGTCCAGAAATGATTGAAGCTACTGACTGAATGAAAGGAGCTGGCATCTCACTCTCTTTGAATCTTCTTTATCATGCTAAGAGGAGCAGGAAAAAGCAAAAAATTTCAGAATTGCACCTTGCAATGCGGAGAAATTACTGTTTGTGCATTTACAATATTCATTGATTTTTGCCATTGAAAAATATCATGTTATTCATATACCAGAAATGATTGAAGCTACTGACTGAATGAAAGGAGCTGGCATCTCACTCTCTTTGAATCTTCTTTATCATGCTAAGAGGAGCAGGAAAAAGTAAAAAATTTCAGAATTGCACCTTGCAATGCGGAGAAATTACTGTTTGTGCATTTATAATATTCAATGATTTTTGCCATTGAAAAACGTCCAGAAATGATTGAAGCTACTGACTGAACGAAAGGAGCTGGCATCTCACTCTCTTTGAATCTTCTTTATCATGCTAAGAGGAGCAGAAAAAAGCAAAAAATTTCAGAATTGCACCTTGCAATGCGGAGAAATTACTGTTTGTGCATTTACAATATTCATTGATTTTTGCCATTGAAAAACATCATGTTATTCATATACCAGAAATGTTTGAAGCTACTGACTGAATGAAAGGAGCTGGCATCTCACTCTCTTTGAATCTTCTTTATCATGCTAAGAGGAGCAGGAAAAAGCAAAAAATTTCAGAATTGCACATTGCAATGCGGAGAAATTACTGTTTGTGCATTTACAATATTCATTGATTTTTGCCATTGAAAAACGTCCAGAAATGATTGAAGCTACTGACTGAATGAAAGGAGCTGGCATCTCACTCTCTTTGAATCTTCTTTATCATGCTAAGAGGAGCAGGAAAAAGCAAAAAATTTCAGAATTGCACCTTGCAATGCGGAGAAATTACTGTTTGTGCATTTACAATATTCATTGGTTTTTGCCATTGAAAAACGTCCAGAAATGATTGAAGCTACTGACTGAATGAAAGGAGCTGGCATCTCACTCTCTTTGAATCTTCTTTATCATGCTAAGAGGAGCAGGAAAAAGCAAAAAATTTCAGAATTGCACCTTGCAATGCGGAGAAATTACTGTTTGTGCATTTACAATATTCATTGATTTTTGCGATTGAAAAACATCATGTTATTCATATACCAGAAATGATTGAAGCTACTGACTGAATGAAAGGAGCTGGCATCTCACTCTCTTTGAATCTTCTTTATCATGCTAAGAGGAGCAGGAAAAAGTAAAAAATTTCAGAATTGCACCTTGCAATGCGGATAAATTACTGATTGTGCATTTACAATATTCAATGATTTTTGCCATTGAAAAACGTCCAGAAATGATTAAAGCTACTGACTGAATGAAAGGAGCTGGCATCTCACTCTCTTTGAATCTTCTTTATCATGCTAAGAGGAGCAGGAAAAAGCAAAAAATTTCAGAATTGCACCTTGCAATGCGGAGAAATTACTGTTTGTGCATTTACAATATTCATTGATTTTTGCCATTGAAAAACGTCCAGAAATGATTGAAGCTACTGACTGAATGAAAGGAGCTGGCATCTCACTCTCTTTGAATCTTCTTTATCATGCTAAGAGGAGCAGGAAAAAGCAAAAAATTTCAGAATTGCACCTTGCAATGCGGAGAAATTACTGTTTGTGCATTTACAATATTCATTGATTTTTGCCATTGAAAAACATGTTATTCATATACCAGAAATGTTTGAAGCTCCTGACTGAATGAAAGGAGCTGGCACCTCACTCTCTTTGAATCTTCTTTATCATGCTAAGAGGAGCAGGAAAAAGCAAAAAATTTCAGAATTGCACCTTGCAATGCGGAGAAATTACTGTTTGTGCATTTACAATATTCATTGATTTTTGCCATTGAAAAACGTCCAGAAATGATTGAAGCTACTGACTGAATGAAAGGAGCTGTCATCTCACTCTCTTTGAATCTTCTTTATCATGCTAAGAGGAGCAGGAAAAAGCAAAAAATTTCAGAATTGCACCTTGCAATGCGGAGAAATTACTGTTTGTGCATTTACAATATTCATTGATTTTTGCCATTGAAAAATGTCCAGAAATGATTGAAGCTACTGACTGAATGAAAGGAGCTGGCATCTCACTCTCTTTGAATCTTCTTTATCATGCTAAGAGGAGCAGGAAAAAGCAAAAAATTTCAGAATTGCGCCTTGCAATGCGGAGAAATTACTGTTTGTGCATTTACAAAATTCATTGATTTTTGCCATTGAAAAACATCATGTTATTCATATGCCAGAAATGATTGAAGCTACTGACTGAAGGAAAGGAGCTGGCATCTCACTCTCTTTGAATCTTCTTTATCATGCTAAGAGGAGCAGGAAAAAGCAAAAAATTTCAGAATTGCGCCTTGCAATGCGGAGAAATTACTGTTTGTGCATTTACAAAATTCATTGATTTTTGCCATTGAAAAACATCATGTTATTCATATGCCAGAAATGATTGAAGCTACTGACTGAAGGAAAGGAGCTGGCATCTCACTCTCTTTGAATCTTCTTTATCATGCTAAGAGGAGCAGGAAAAAGCAAAAAATTTCAGAATTGCACCTTGCAATGCGGAGAAATTACTGTTTGTGCATTTACAATATTCATTGATTTTTGCCATTGAAAAACGTCCAGAAATGATTGAAGCTACTGACTGAATGAAAGGAGCTGGCATCTCACTCTCTTTGAATCTTCTTTATCATGCTAAGAGGAGCAGGAAAAAGCAAAAAATTTCAGAATTGCACCTTGCAATGCGGAGAAATTACTGTTTGTGCATTTACAATATTCATTGATTTTTGCGATTGAAAAACATCATGTTATTCATATACCAGAAATGATTGAAGCTACTGACTGAATGAAAGGAGCTGGCATCTCACTCTCTTTGAATCTTCTTTATCATGCTAAGAGGAGCAGGAAAAAGTAAAAAATTTCAGAATTGCACCTTGCAATGCGGAGAAATTACTGTTTGTGCATTTACAATATTCAATGATTTTTGCCATTGAAAAACGTCCAGAAATGATTAAAGCTACTGACTGAATGAAAGGAGCTGGCATCTCACTCTCTTTGAATCTTCTTTATCATGCTAAGAGGAGCAGGAAAAAGCAAAAAATTTCAGAATTGCACCTTGCAATGCGGAGAAATTACTGTTTGTGCATTTACAATATTCATTGATTTTTGCCATTGAAAAACGTCCAGAAATGATTGAAGCTACTGACTGAATGAAAGGAGCTGGCATCTCACTCTCTTTGAATCTTCTTTATCATGCTAAGAGGAGCAGGAAAAAGCAAAAAATTTCAGAATTGCACCTTGCAATGCGGAGAAATTACTGTTTGTGCATTTACAAAATTCATTGATTTTTGCCATTGAAAAACATCATGTTATTCATATACCAGAAATGATTGAAGCTACTGACTGAATGAAAGGAGCTGGCATCTCACTCTCTTTGAATCTTCTTTATCATGCTAAGAGGAGCAGGAAAAAGTAAAAAATTTCAGAATTGCACCTTGCAATGCGGAGAAATTACTGTTTGTGCATTTATAATATTCAATGATTTTTGCCATTGAAAAACGTCCAGAAATGATTGAAGCTACTGACTGAACGAAAGGAGCTGGCATCTCACTCTCTTTGAATCTTCTTTATCATGCTAAGAGGAGCAGAAAAAAGCAAAAAATTTCAGAATTGCACCTTGCAATGCGGAGAAATTACTGTTTGTGCATTTACAATATTCATTGATTTTTGCCATTGAAAAACATCATGTTATTCATATACCAGAAATGTTTGAAGCTACTGACTGAATGAAAGGAGCTGGCATCTCACTCTCTTTGAATCTTCTTTATCATGCTAAGAGGAGCAGGAAAAAGCAAAAAATTTCAGAATTGCACATTGCAATGCGGAGAAATTACTGTTTGTGCATTTACAATATTCATTGATTTTTGCCATTGAAAAACGTCCAGAAATGATTGAAGCTACTGACTGAATGAAAGGAGCTGGCATCTCACTCTCTTTGAATCTTCTTTATCATGCTAAGAGGAGCAGGAAAAAGCAAAAAATTTCAGAATTGCACCTTGCAATGCGGAGAAATTACTGTTTGTGCATTTACAATATTCATTGATTTTTGCCATTGAAAAACATGTTATTCATATACCAGAAATGTTTGAAGCTCCTGACTGAATGAAAGGAGCTGGCACCTCACTCTCTTTGAATCTTCTTTATCATGCTAAGAGGAGCAGGAAAAAGCAAAAAATTTCAGAATTGCACCTTGCAATGCGGAGAAATTACTGTTTGTGCATTTACAATATTCATTGATTTTTGCCATTGAAAAACGTCCAGAAATGATTGAAGCTACTGACTGAATGAAAGGAGCTGTCATCTCACTCTCTTTGAATCTTCTTTATCATGCTAAGAGGAGCAGGAAAAAGCAAAAAATTTCAGAATTGCACCTTGCAATGCGGAGAAATTACTGTTTGTGCATTTACAATATTCATTGATTTTTGCCATTGAAAAATGTCCAGAAATGATTGAAGCTACTGACTGAATGAAAGGAGCTGGCATCTCACTCTCTTTGAATCTTCTTTATCATGCTAAGAGGAGCAGGAAAAAGCAAAAAATTTCAGAATTGCGCCTTGCAATGCGGAGAAATTACTGTTTGTGCATTTACAAAATTCATTGATTTTTGCCATTGAAAAACATCATGTTATTCATATGCCAGAAATGATTGAAGCTACTGACTGAAGGAAAGGAGCTGGCATCTCACTCTCTTTGAATCTTCTTTATCATGCTAAGAGGAGCAGGAAAAAGCAAAAAATTTCAGAATTGCGGCTTGCAATGCGGAGAAATTACTGTTTGTGCATTTACAAAATTCATTGATTTTTGCCATTGAAAAACATCATGTTATTCATATGCCAGAAATGATTGAAGCTACTGACTGAAGGAAAGGAGCTGGCATCTCACTCTCTTTGAATCTTCTTTATCATGCTAAGAGGAGCAGGAAAAAGCAAAAAATTTCAGAATTGCACCTTGCAATGCGGAGAAATTACTGTTTGTGCATTTACAATATTCATTGATTTTTGCCATTGAAAAACGTCCAGAAATGATTGAAGCTACTGACTGAATGAAAGGAGCTGGCATCTCACTCTCTTTTAATCTTCTTTATCATGCTAAGAGGAGCAGGAAAAAGCAAAAAATTTCAGAATTGCACCTTGCAATGCGGAGAAATTACTGTTTGTGCATTTACAATATTCAATGAATTTTGCCATTGAAAAACGTCCAGAAATGATTGAAGCTACTGACTGAACTAAAGGAGCTGGCATCTCACTCTCTTTGAATCTTCTTTATCATGCTAAGAGGAGCAGGAAAAAGCAAAAAATTTCAGAATTGCACCTTGCAATGCGGAGAAATTACTGTTTGTGCATTTACAATATTCATTGATTTTTGCCATTGAAAAATGTCCAGAAATGATTGAAGCTACTGACTGAATGAAAGGAGCTGGCATCTCACTCTCTTTGAATCTTCTTTATCATGCTAAGAGGAGCAGGAAAAAGCAAAAAATTTCAGAATTGCGCCTTGCAATGCGGAGAAATTACTGTTTGTGCATTTACAAAATTCATTGATTTTTGCCATTGAAAAACATCATGTTATTCATATGCCAGAAATGATTGAAGCTACTGACTGAAGGAAAGGAGCTGGCATCTCACTCTCTTTGAATCTTCTTTATCATGCTAAGAGGAGCAGGAAAAAGCAAAAAATTTCAGAATTGCGCCTTGCAATGCGGAGAAATTACTGTTTGTGCATTTACAAAATTCATTGATTTTTGCCATTGAAAAACATCATGTTATTCATATGCCAGAAATGATTGAAGCTACTGACTGAAGGAAAGGAGCTGGCATCTCACTCTCTTTGAATCTTCTTTATCATGCTAAGAGGAGCAGGAAAAAGCAAAAAATTTCAGAATTGCACCTTGCAATGCGGAGAAATTACTGTTTGTGCATTTACAATATTCATTGATTTTTGCCATTGAAAAACGTCCAGAAATGATTGAAGCTACTGACTGAATGAAAGGAGCTGGCATCTCACTCTCTTTGAATCTTCTTTATCATGCTAAGAGGAGCAGGAAAAAGCAAAAAATTTCAGAATTGCACCTGCAATGCGGAGAAATTACTGTTTGTGCATTTACAATATTCATTGATTTTTGCGATTGAAAAACATCATGTTATTCATATACCAGAAATGATTGAAGCTACTGACTGAATGAAAGGAGCTGGCATCTCACTCTCTTTGAATCTTCTTTATCATGCTAAGAGGAGCAGGAAAAAGTAAAAAATTTCAGAATTGCACCTTGCAATGCGGAGAAATTACTGTTTGTGCATTTACAATATTCAATGAATTTTGCCATTGAAAAACGTCCAGAAATGATTGAAGCTACTGACTGAACTAAAGGAGCTGGCATCTCACTCTCTTTGAATCTTCTTTATCATGCTAAGAGGAGCAGGAAAAAGCAAAAAATTTCAGAATTGCACCTTGCAATGCGGAGAAATTACTGTTTGTGCATTTACAATATTCATTGATTTTTGCCATTGAAAAACATCATGTTATTCATATACCAGAAATGTTTGAAGCTACTGACTGAATGAAAGGAGCTGGTATCTCACTCTCTTTGAATCTTCTTCATAATGCTAAGAGGAGCAGGAAAAAGCAAAAAATTTCAGAATTGCACCTTGCAATGCGGAGAAATTACTGTTTGTGCATTTACAATATTCATTGATTTTTGCCATTGAAAAACGTCCAGAAATGATTGAAGCTACTGACAATGAAAGGAGCTGGCATCTCACTCTCTTTGAATCTTCTTTATCATGCTAAGAGGAGCAGGAAAAAGCAAAAAATTTCAGAATTGCACCTTGCAATGGTGAGAAATTACTGTTTGTGCATTTACAAAATTCATTGATTTTTGCCATTGAAAAACATCATGTTATTCATATACCAGAAATGATTGAAGCTACTGACTGAATGAAAGGAGCTGGCATCTCACTCTCTTTGAATCTTCTTTATCATGCTAAGAGGAGCAGGAAAAAGCAAAAAATTTCAGAATTGCACCTTGCAATGCGGAGAAATTACTGTTTGTGCATTTACAATATTCATTGATTTTTGCCATTGAAAAACGTCCAGAAATGATTGAAGCTACTGACTGAATGAAAGGAGCTGGCATCTCACTCTCTTTGAATCTTCTTTATCATGCTAAGAGGAGCAGGAAAAAGCAAAAAATTTCAGAATTGCATCTTGCAATGCGGAGAAATTACTGTTTGTGCATTTACAATATTCATTGATTTTTGCGATTGAAAAACGTCCAGAAATGATTGAAGCTACTGACTGAATGAAAGGAGCTGGCATCTCACTCTCTTTGAATCTTCTTTATCATGCTAAGAGGAGCAGGAAAAAGCAAAAAATTTCAGAATTGCACCTTGCAATGCGGAGAAATTACAGTTTGTGCATTTACAATATTCATTGATTTTTGCCATTGAAAAACGTCCAGAAATGATTGAAGCTACTGACTGAATGAAAGGAGCTGGCATCTCACTCTCTTTGAATCTTCTTTATCATGCTAAGAGGAGCAGGAAAAAGCAAAAAATTTCAGAATTGCACCTTGCAATGCGGAGAAATTACTGTTTGTGCATTTACAATATTCATTGATTTTTGCCATTGAAAAATGTCCAGAAATGATTGAAGCTACTGACTGAATGAAAGGAGCTGGCATCTCACTCTCTTTGAATCTTCTTTATCATGCTAAGAGGAGCAGGAAAAAGCAAAAAATTTCAGAATTGCACCTTGCAATGCGGAGAAATTACTGTTTGTGCATTTACAATATTCATTGATTTTTGCCATTGAAAAACATGTTATTCATATACCAGAAATGTTTGAAGCTCCTGACTGAATGAAAGGAGCTGGCACCTCACTCTCTTTGAATCTTGTTTATCATGCTAAGAGGAGCAGGAAAAAGCAAAAAATTTCAGAATTGCACCTTGCAATGCGGAGAAATTACTGTTTGTGCATTTACAATATTCATTGATTTTTGCCATTGAAAAACGTCCAGAAATGATTGAAGCTACTGACTGAATGAAAGGAGCTAGAATCTCACTCTCTTTGAATCTTCTTTATCATGCTAAGAGGAGCAGGAAAAAGCAAAAAATTTCAGAATTGCGCCTTGCAATGCGGAGAAATTACTGTTTGTGCATTTACAAAATTCATTGATTTTTGCCATTGAAAAACATCATGTTATTCATATACCAGAAATGATTGAAGCTACTGACTGAAGGAAAGGAGCTGGCATCTCACTCTCTTTGAATCTTCTTTATCATGCTAAGAGGAGCAGGAAAAAGCAAAAAATTTCAGAATTACACCTTGCAATGCGGAGAAGTTACTGTTTGTGCATTTACAATATTCATTGATTTTTGCCATTGAAAAACGTCCGGAAATGATTGAAGCTACTGACTGAATGAAAGGAGCTGGCATCTCACTCTTTTTGAATCTTCTTTATCATGCTAAGAGGAGCAGGAAAAAGCAAAAAATTTCAGAATTGCACCTTGCAATGCGGAGAAATTACTGTTTGTGCATTTACAATATTCATTGATTTTTGCGATTGAAAAACATCATGTTATTCATATACCAGAAATGATTGAAGCTACTGACTGAATGAAAGGAGCTGGCATCTCACTCTCTTTGAATCTTCTTTATCATGCTAAGAGGAGCAGGAAAAAGTAAAAAATTTCAGAATTGCACCTTGCAATGCGGAGAAATTACTGTTTGTGCATTTACAATATTCAATGATTTTTGCAATTGAAAAACGTCCATAAATGATTGAAGCTACTGACTGAATGAAAGGAGCTGGCATCTCACTCTCTTTGAATCTTGTTTATCATGCTAAAAGGAGCAGGAAAAAGCAAAAAATTTCAGAATTGCACCTTGCAATGCGGAGAAATTACTGTTTGTGCATTTACAATATTCATTGATTTTTGCCATTGAAAAACGTCCAGAAATGATTGAAGCTACTGACTGAATGAAAGGAGCTGGCATCTCACTCTCTTTGAATCTTCTTTATCATGCTAAGAGGAGCAGGAAAAAGCAAAAAATTTCAGAATTGCACCTTGCAATGCGGAGAAATTACTGTTTGTGCATTTACAATATTCATTGATTTTTGCAATTGAAAAACGTCCAGAAATGATTGAAGCTACTGACTGAATGAAAGGAGATGGCATCTCACTCTCTTTGAATCTTCTTTATCATGCTAAGAGGAGCAGGAAAAAGTAAAAAATTTCAGAATTGCACCTTGCAATGCGGAGAAATTACTGTTTGTGCATTTACAATATTCAATGATTTTTGCCATTGAAAAACGTCCAGAAATGATTGAAGCTACTGACTGAACGAAAGGAGCTGGCATCTCACTCTCTTTGAATCTTCTTTATCATGCTAAGAGGAGCAGGAAAAAGCAAAAAATTTCAGAATTGCACCTTGCAATGCGGAGAAATTACTGTTTGTGCATTTACAATATTCATTGATTTTTGCCATTGAAAAACATCATGTTATTCATATACCAGAAATGTTTGAAGCTACTGACTGAATGAAAGGAGCTGGTATCTCACTCTCTTTGAATCGTCTTCATAATGCTAAGAGGAGCAGGAAAAAGCAAAAAATTTCAGAATTGCACCTTGCAATGCGGAGAAATTACTGTTTGTGCATTTACAATATTCATTGATTTTTGCCATTGAAAAACGTCCAGAAATGATTGAAGCTACTGACAATGAAAGGAGCTGGCATCTCACTCTCTTTGAATCTTCTTTATCATGCTAAGAGGAGCAGGAAAAAGCAAAAAATTTCAGAATTGCACCTTGCAATGCTGAGAAATTACTGTTTGTGCATTTACAAAATTCATTGATTTTTGCCATTGAAAAACATCATGTTATTCATATACCAGAAATGATTGAAGCTACTGACTGAATGAAAGGAGCTGGCATCTCACTCTCTTTGAATCTTCTTTATCATGCTAAGAGGAGCAGGAAAAAGCAAAAAATTTCAGAATTGCACCTTGCAATGCGGAGAAATTACTGTTTGTGCATTTACAATATTCATTGATTTTTGCCATTGAAAAACATCATGTTATTCATATACCAGAAATGTTTGAAGCTACTGACTGAATGAAAGGAGCTGACATCTCACTCTCTTTGAATCTTCTTTATCATGCTAAGAGGAGCAGGAAAAAGCAAAAAATTTCAGAATTGCACCTTGCAATGCGGAGAAATTACTGTTTGTGCATTTACAATATTCATTGATTTTTGCCATTGAAAAACGTCCAGAAATGATTGAAGCTACTGACTGAATGAAAGGAGCTGGCATCTCACTCTCTTTGAATCTTCTTTATCATGCTAAGAGGAGCAGGAAAAAGCAAAAAATTTCAGAATTGCACCTTGCAATGCGGAGAAATTACTGTTTGTGCATTTAAAATATTCATTGATTTTTGCCATTGAAAAACGTCCAGAAATGATTGAAGCTACTGACAATGAAAGGAGCTGGCATCTCACTCTCTTTGAATCTTCTTTATCATGCTAAGAGCAGCAGGAAAAAGCAAAAAATTTCAGAATTGCACCTTGCAATGCTGAGAAATTACTGTTTGTGCATTTACAAAATTCATTGATTTTTGCCATTGAAAAACATCATGTTATTCATATACCAGAAATGATTGAAGCTACTGACTGAATAAAAGGAGCTGGCATCTCACTCTCTTTGAATCTTCTTTATCATGCTAAGAGGAGCAGGAAAAAGCAAAAAATTTCAGAATTGCACCTTGCAATGCGGAGAAATTACTGTTTGTGCATTTACAATATTCATTGATTTTTGCCATTGAAAAACATCATGTTATTCATATACCAGAAATGTTTGAAGCTACTGACTGAATGAAAGGAGCTGACATCTCACTCTCTTTGAATCTTCTTTATCATGCTAAGAGGAGCAGGAAAAAGCAAAAAATTTCAGAATTGCACCTTGCAATGCGGAGAAATTACTGTTTGTGCATTTACAATATTCATTGATTTTTGCCATTGAAAAATGTCCAGAAATGATTGAAGCTACTGACTGAATGAAAGGAGCTGGCATCTCACTCTCTTTGAATCTTCTTTATCATGCTAAGAGGAGCAGGAAAAAGCAAAAAATTTCAGAATTGCACCTTGCAATGCGGAGAAATTACTGTTTGTGCATTTACAATATTCATTGATTTTTGCCATTGAAAAATGTCCAGAAATGATTGAAGCTACTGACTGAATGAAAGGAGCTGGCATCTCACTCTCTTTGAATCTTCTTTATCATGCTAAGAGGAGCAGGAAAAAGCAAAAAATTTCAGAATTGCACCTTGCAATGCGGAGAAATTACAGTTTGTGCATTTACAATATTCATTGATTTTTGCCATTGAAAAACGTCCAGAAATGATTGAAGCTACTGGCTGAATGAAAGGAGCTGGCATCTCACTCTCTTTGAATCTTCTTTATCATGCTAAGAGTAGCAGGAAAAAGCAAAAAAATTCAGAATTGCACCTAGCAATGCGGAGAAATTACTGTTTGTGCATTTACAATATTAATTGATTTTTGCCATTGAAAAACGTCCAGAAATGATTGAAGCTACTGACTGAATGAAAGGAGCTGGCATCTCACTCTCTTTGAATCTTCTTTATCATGCTAAGAGGAGCAGGAAAAAGCAAAAAATTTCAGAATTGCACCTTGCAATGCGGAGAAATTACTGTTTGTGCATTTACAATATTCATTGATTTTTGCCATTGAAAAACATGTTATTCATATACCAGAAATGTTTGAAGCTCCTGACTGAATGAAAGGAGCTGGCACCTCACTCTCTTTGAATCTTCTTTATCATGCTAAGAGGAGCAGGAAAAAGCAAAAAATTTCAGAATTGCACCTTGCAATGCGGAGAAATTACTGTTTGTGCATTTACAATATTCATTGATTTTTGCCATTGAAAAACGTCCAGAAATGATTGAAGCTACTGACTGAATGAGGGGAGCTGGCATCTCACTCTCTTTGAATCTTCTTTATCATGCTAAGAGGAGCAGGAAAAAGCAAAAAATTTCAGAATTGCACCTTGCAATGCGGAGAAATTACTGTTTGTGCATTTACAATATTCATTGATTTTTGCCATTGAAAAATGTCCAGAAATGATTGAAGCTACTGACTGAATGAAAGGAGCTGGCATCTCACTCTCTTTGAATCTTCTTTATCATGCTAAGAGGAGCAGGAAAAAGCAAAAAATTTCAGAATTGCGCCTTGCAATGCGGAGAAATTACTGTTTGTGCATTTACAATATTCATTGATTTTTGCCATTGAAAAACATGATGTTATTCATATACCAGAAATGATTGAAGCTACTGACTGAAGGAAAGGAGCTGGCATCTCACTCTCTTTGAATCTTCTTTATCATGCTAAGAGGAGCAGGAAAAAGCAAAAAATTTCAGAATTGCACCTTGCAATGCGGAGAAATTACTGTTTGTGCATTTACAATATTCATTGATTTTTGCCATTGAAAAATGTCCAGAAATGATTGAAGCTACTGACTGAATGAAAGGAGCTGGCATCTCACTCTCTTTGAATCTTCTTTATCATGCTAAGAGGAGCAGGAAAAAGCAAAAAATTTCAGAATTGCACCTTGCAATGCGGAGAAATTACTGTTTGTGCATTTACAATATTCATTGATTTTTGCCATTGAAAAACGTCCAGAAATGATTGAAGCTACTGACTGAATGAAAGGAGCTGGCATCTCACTCTCTTTGAATCTTCTTTATCATGCTAAGAGGAGCAGGAAAAAGCAAAAAATTTCAGAATTGCACCTTGCAATGCGGAGAAATTACAGTTTGTGCATTTACAATATTCATTGATTTTTGCCATTGAAAAACGTCCAGAAATGATTGAAGCTACTGACTGAATGAAAGGAGCTGGCATCTCACTCTCTTTGAATCTTCTTTATCATGCTAAGAGGAGCAGGAAAAAGCAAAAAATTTCAGAATTGCACCTTGCAATGCGGAGAAATTACTGTTTGTGCATTTACAATATTCATTGATTTTTGCCATTGAAAAACGTCCAGAAATGATTGAAGCTACTGACTGAATGAAAGGAGCTGGCATCTCACTCTCTTTGAATCTTCTTTATCATGCTAAGAGGAGCAGGAAAAAGCAAAAAATTTCAGAATTGCACCTTGCAATGCGGAGAAATTACTGTTTGTGCATTTACAATATTCATTGATTTTTGCCATTGAAAAACATCATGTTATTCATATACCAGAAATGTTTGAAGCAGTAATATCTCCACATTGCAAGGTGCAATTCTGAAATTTTTTGCTTTTTCCTGCTAATCCTAGCATGATAAAGAAGATTCAAAGAGAGTGAGATGCCAGCTCCTTTCATTCAGTCAGTAGCTTCAAACATTTCTGGTATATGAAAAACATGTTTTTCAATGGCAAAAATCAATGAATATTGTAAATGCACAAACAGTAATATCTCCACATTGCACGGTGCAATTCTGAAATTTTTAGCTTTTTCCTGTTAATCCTAGCATGATAAAGAAGATTCAAAGAGAGTGAGATGCCAGCTCCTTTCATTCAGTCAGTAGCTTCAAACATTTCTGGTATATGAAAAACATGTTTTTCAATGGCAAAAATCAATGAATATTGTAAATGCACAAACAGTAATATCTCCACATTGCAAGGTGCAATTCTGAAATTTTTTGCTTTTTCCTGTTAATCCTAGCATGATAAAGAAGATTCAAAGAGAGTGAGATGCCAGCTCCTTTCATTCAGTCAGTAGCTTCAAACATTTCTGGTATATGAAAAACATGTTTTTCAATGGCAAAAATCAATGAATATTGTAAATGCACAAACAGTAATATCTCCACATTGCAAGGTGCAATTCTGAAATTTTTTGCTTTTTCCTGCTAATCCTAGCATGATAAAGAAGATTCAAAGAGAGTGAGATGCCAGCTCCTTTCATTCAGTCAGTAGCTTCAAACATTTCTGGTATATGAAAAACATGTTTTTCAATGGCAAAAATCAATGAATATTGTAAATGCACAAACAGTAATTTCTCCACATTGCACGGTGCAATTCTGAAATTTTTAGCTTTTTCCTGTTAATCCTAGCATGATAAAGAAGATTCAAAGAGAGTGAGATGCCAGCTCCTTTCATTCAGTCAGTAGCTTCAAACATTTCTGGTATATGAAAAACATGTTTTTCAATGGCAAAAATCAATGAATATTGTAAATGCACAAACAGTAATATCTCCACATTGCAAGGTGCAATTCTGAAATTTTTTGCTTTTTCCTGCTAATCCTAGCATGATAAAGAAGATTCAAATAGAGTGAGATGCCAGCTCCTTTCATTCAGTCAGTAGCTTCAAACATTTCTGGTATATGAAAAACATGTTTTTCAATGGCAAAAATCAATGAATATTGTAAATGCACAAACAGTAATATCTCCACATTGCACGGTGCAATTATGAAATTTTTAGCTTTTTCCTGTTAATCCTAGCATGATAAAGAAGATTCAAAGAGAGTGAGATGCCAGCTCCTTTCATTCAGTCAGTAGCTTCAAACATTTCTGGTATATGAAAAACATGTTTTTCAATGGCAAAAATCAATGAATATTGTAAATGCACAAACAGTAATATCTCCACATTGCAAGGTGCAATTCTGAAATTTTTTGCTTTTTCCTGCTAATCCTAGCATGATAAAGAAGATTCAAAGAGAGTGAGATGCCAGCTCCTTTCATTCAGTCAGTAGCTTCAAACATTTCTGGACGTTTTTCAATGGCAAAAATCAATGAATATTGTAAATGCACAAACAGTAATATCTCCACATTGCAAGGTGCAATTCTGAAATTTTTTGCTTTTTCCTGCTAATCCTAGCATGATAAAGAAGATTCAAAGAGAGTGAGATGCCAGCTCCTTTCATTCAGTCAGTAGCTTCAAACATTTCTGGTATATGAAAAACATGTTTTTCAATGGCAAAAATCAATGAATATTGTAAATGCACAAACAGTAATATCTCCACATTGCAAGGTGCAATTCTGAAATTTTTTGCTTTTTCCTGCTAATCCTAGCATGATAAAGAAGATTCAAAGAGAGTGAGATGCCAGCTCCTTTCATTCAGTCAGTAGCTTCAAACATTTCTGGTATATGAAAAACATGTTTTTCAATGGCAAAAATCAATGAATATTGTAAATGCACAAACAGTAATATCTCCACATTGCAAGGTGCAATTCTGAAATTTTTTGCTTTTTCCTGTTAATCCTAGCATGATAAAGAAGATTCAAAGAGAGTGAGATGCCAGCTCCTTTCATTCAGTCAGTAGCTTCAAACATTTCTGGTATATGAAAAACATGTTTTTCAATGGCAAAAATCAATGAATATTGTAAATGCACAAACAGTAATATCTCCACATTGCAAGGTGCAATTCTGAAATTTTTTGCTTTTTCCTGCTAATCCTAGCATGATAAAGAATATTCAAAGAGAGTGAGATGCCAGCTCCTTTCATTCAGTCAGTAGCTTCAAACATTTCTGGTATATGAAAAACATGTTTTTCAATGGCAAAAATCAATGAATATTGTAAATGCACAAACAGTAATATCTCCACATTGCAAGGTGCAATTCTGAAATTTTTTGCTTTTTCCTGCTAATCCTAGCATGATAAAGAAGATTCAAAGAGAGTGAGATGCCAGCTCCTTTCATTCAGTCAGTAGCTTCAAACATTTCTGGTATATGAAAAACATGTTTTTCAATGGCAAAAATCAATGAATATTGTAAATGCACAAACAGTAATATCTCCACATTGCACGGTGCAATTCTGAAAATTTTAGCTTTTTCCTGTTAATCCTAGCATGATAAAGAAGATTCAAAGAGAGTGAGATGCCAGCTCCTTTCATTCAGTCAGTAGCTTCAAACATTTCTGGTATATGAAAAACATGTTTTTCAATGGCAAAAATCAATGAATATTGTAAATGCACAAACAGTAATATCTCCACATTGCAAGGTGCAATTCTGAAATTTTTTGCTTTTTCCTGCTAATCCTAGCATGATAAAGAAGATTCAAAGAGAGTGAGATGCCAGCTCCTTTCATTCAGTCAGTAGCTTCAAACATTTCTGGTATATGAAAAACATGTTTTTCAATGGCAAAAATCAATGAATATTGTAAATGCACAAACAGTAATATCTCCACATTGCACGGTGCAATTCTGAAATTTTTAGCTTTTTCCTGTTAATCCTAGCATGATAAAGAAGATTCAAAGAGAGTGAGATGCCAGCTCCTTTCATTCAGTCAGTAGCTTCAAACATTTCTGGTATATGAAAAACATGTTTTTCAATGGCAAAAATCAATGAATATTGTAAATGCACAAACAGTAATATCTCCACATTGCAAGGTGCAATTCTGAAATTTTTTGCTTTTTCCTGTTAATCCTAGCATGATAAAGAAGATTCAAAGAGAGTGAGATGCCAGCTCCTTTCATTCAGTCAGTAGCTTCAAACATTTCTGGTATATGAAAAACATGTTTTTCAATGGCAAAAATCAATGAATATTGTAAATGCACAAACAGTAATATCTCCACATTGCAAGGTGCAATTCTGAAATTTTTTGCTTTTTCCTGCTAATCCTAGCATGATAAAGAAGATTCAAAGAGAGTGAGATGCCAGCTCCTTTCATTCAGTCAGTAGCTTCAAACATTTCTGGACGTTTTTCAATGGCAAAAATCAATGAATATTGTAAATGCACAAACAGTAATATCTCCACATTGCAAGGTGCAATTCTGAAATTTTTTGCTTTTTCCTGCTAATCCTAGCATGATAAAGAAGATTCAAAGAGAGTGAGATGCCAGCTCCTTTCATTCAGTCAGTAGCTTCAAACATTTCTGGTATATGAAAAACATGTTTTTCAATGGCAAAAATCAATGAATATTGTAAATGCACAAACAGTAATATCTCCACATTGCACGGTGCAATTCTGAAATTTTTAGATTTTTCCTGTTAATCCTAGCATGATAAAGAAGATTCAAAGAGAGTGAGATGCCAGCTCCTTTCATTCAGTCAGTAGCTTCAAACATTTCTGGTATATGAAAAACATGTTTTTCAATGGCAAAAATCAATGAATATTGTAAATGCACAAACAGTAATATCTCCACATTGCAAGGTGCAATTCTGAAATTTTTTGCTTTTTCCTGTTAATCCTAGCATGATAAAGAAGATTCAAAGAGAGTGAGATGCCAGCTCCTTTCATTCAGTCAGTAGCTTCAAACATTTCTGGTATATGAAAAACATGTTTTTCAATGGCAAAAATCAATGAATATTGTAAATGCACAAACAGTAATATCTCCACATTGCAAGGTGCAATTCTGAAATTTTTTGCTTTTTCCTGCTAATCCTAGCATGATAAAGAAGATTCAAAGAGAGTGAGATGCCAGCTCCTTTCATTCAGTCAGTAGCTTCAAACATTTCTGGACGTTTTTCAATGGCAAAAATCAATGAATATTGTAAATGCACAAACAGTAATATCTCCACATTGCAAGGTGCAATTCTGAAATTTTTTGCTTTTTCCTGCTAATCCTAGCATGATAAAGAAGATTCAAAGAGAGTGAGATGCCAGCTCCTTTCATTCAGTCAGTAGCTTCAAACATTTCTGGTATATGAAAAACATGTTTTTCAATGGCAAAAATCAATGAATATTGTAAATGCACAAACAGTAATATCTCCACATTGCAAGGTGCAATTCTGAAATTTTTTGCTTTTTCCTGCTAATCCTAGCATGATAAAGAAGATTCAAAGAGAGTGAGATGCCAGCTCCTTTCATTCAGTCAGTAGCTTCAAACATTTCTGGTATATGAAAAACATGTTTTTCAATGGCAAAAATCAATGAATATTGTAAATGCACAAACAGTAATATCTCCACATTGCACGGTGCAATTCTGAAATTTTTAGCTTTTTCCTGTTAATCCTAGCATGATAAAGAAGATTCAAAGAGAGTGAGATGCCAGCTCCTTTCATTCAGTCAGTAGCTTCAAACATTTCTGGTATATGAAAAACATGTTTTTCAATGGCAAAAATCAATGAATATTGTAAATGCACAAACAGTAATATCTCCACATTGCAAGGTGCAATTCTGAAATTTTTTGCTTTTTCCTGTTAATCCTAGCATGATAAAGAAGATTCAAAGAGAGTGAGATGCCAGCTCCTTTCATTCAGTCAGTAGCTTCAAACATTTCTGGTATATGAAAAACATGTTTTTCAATGGCAAAAATCAATGAATATTGTAAATGCACAAACAGTAATATCTCCACATTGCAAGGTGCAATTCTGAAATTTTTTGCTTTTTCCTGCTAATCCTAGCATGATAAAGAAGATTCAAAGAGAGTGAGATGCCAGCTCCTTTCATTCAGTCAGTAGCTTCAAACATTTCTGGTATATGAAAAACATGTTTTTCAATGGCAAAAATCAATGAATATTGTAAATGCACAAACAGTAATATCTCCACATTGCACGGTGCAATTCTGAAATTTTTAAGAGAGTGAGATGCCAGCTCCTTTCATTCAGTCAGTAGCTTCAAACATTTCTGGTATATGAAAAACATGTTTTTCAATGGCAAAAATCAATGAATATTGTAAATGCACAAACAGTAATATCTCCACATTGCAAGGTGCAATTCTGAAATTTTTTGCTTTATCCTGCTAATCCTAGCATGATAAAGAAGATTCAAAGAGAGTGAGATGCCAGCTCCTTTCATTCAGTCAGTAGCTTCAAACATTTCTGGTATATGAAAAACATGTTTTTCAATGGCAAAAATCAATGAATATTGTAAATGCACAAACAGTAATATCTCCACATTGCACGGTGCAATTCTGAAATTTTTAGCTTTTTCCTGTTAATCCTAGCATGATAAAGAAGATTCAAAGAGAGTGAGATGCCAGCTCCTTTCATTCAGTCAGTAGCTTCAAACATTTCTGGTATATGAAAAACATGTTTTTCAATGGCAAAAATCAATGAATATTGTAAATGCACAAACAGTAATATCTCCACATTGCAAGGTGCAATTCTGAAATTGTTTGCTTTTTCCTGCTAATCCTAGCATGATAAAGAAGATTCAGAGTGAGATGCCAGCTCCTTTCATTCAGTCAGTAGCTTCAAACATTTCTGGTATATGAAAAACATGTTTTTCAATGGCAAAAATCAATGAATATTGTAAATGCACAAACAGTAATATCTCCACATTGCAAGGTGCAATTCTGAAATTTTTTGCTTTTTCCTGCTAATCCTAGCATGATAAAGAAGATTCAAAGAGAGTGAGATGCCAGCTCCTTTCATTCAGTCAGTAGCTTCAAACATTTCTGGACGTTTTTCAATGGCAAAAATCAATGAATATTGTAAATGCACAAACAGTAATATCTCCACATTGCAAGGTGCAATTCTGAAATTTTTTGCTTTTTCCTGCTAATCCTAGCATGATAAAGAAGATTCAAAGAGAGTGAGATGCCAGCTCCTTTCATTCAGTCAGTAGCTTCAAACATTTCTGGTATATGAAAAACATGTTTTTCAATGGCAAAAATCAATGAATATTGTAAATGCACAAACAGTAATATCTCCACATTGCACGGTGCAATTCTGAAATTTTTAGCTTTTTCCTGTTAATCCTAGCATGATAAAGAAGATTCAAAGAGAGTGAGATGCCAGCTCCTTTCATTCAGTCAGTAGCTTCAAACATTTCTGGTATATGAAAAACATGTTTTTCAATGGCAAAAATCAATGAATATTGTAAATGCACAAACAGTAATATCTCCACATTGCACGGTGCAATTCTGAAATTTTTAGCTTTTTCCTGTTAATCCTAGCATGATAAAGAAGATTCAAAGAGAGTGAGATGCCAGCTCCTTTCATTCAGTCAGTAGCTTCAAACATTTCTGGTATATGAAAAACATGTTTTTCAATGGCAAAAATCAATGAATATTGTAAATGCACAAACAGTAATATCTCCACATTGCACGGTGCAATTCTGAAATTTTTAGCTTTTTCCTGTTAATCCTAGCATGATAAAGAAGATTCAAAGAGAGTGAGATGCCAGCTCCTTTCATTCAGTCAGTAGCTTCAAACATTTCTGGTATATGAAAAACATGTTTTTCAATGGCAAAAATCAATGAATATTGTAAATGCACAAACAGTAATATCTCCACATTGCAAGGTGCAATTCTGAAATTTTTTGCTTTTTCCTGCTAATCCTAGCATGATAAAGAAGATTCAAAGAGAGTGAGATGCCAGCTCCTTTCATTCAGTCAGTAGCTTCAAACATTTCTGGTATATGAAAAACATGTTTTTCAATGGCAAAAATCAATGAATATTGTAAATGCTCAAACAGTAATATCTCCACATTGCACGGTGCAATTCTGAAATTTTTAGCTTTTTCCTGTTAATCCTAGCATGATAAAGAAGATTCAAAGAGAGTGGGATGCCAGCTCCTTTCATTCAGTCAGTAGCTTCAAACATTTCTGGTATATGAAAAACATGTTTTTCAATGGCAAAAATCAATGAATATTGTAAATGCACAAACAGTAATTTCTCCACATTGCAAGGTGCAATTCTGAAATTTTTTGCTTTTTCCTGCTCCTCTTAGCATGATAAAGAAGATTCAAAGAGAGTGAGATGCCAGCTCCTTTCATTCAGTCAGTAGCTTCAAACATTTCTGGTATATGAATAACATGATGTTTTTCAATGGCAAAAATCAATGAATATTGTAAATGCACAAACAGTAATTTCTCCGCATTGCAAGGTGCAATTCTGAAATTTTTAGCTTTTTCCTGTTAATCCTAGCATGATAAAGAAGATTCAAAGAGAGTGAGATGCCAGCTCCTTTCATTCAGTCAGTAGCTTCAAACATTTCTGGTATATGAAAAACGTTTTTCAATGGCAAAAATCAATGAATATTGTAAATGCACAAACAGTAATATCTCCACATTGCAAGGTGCAATTCTGAAATTTTTTGCTTTTTCCTGTTAATCCTAGCATGATAAAGAAGATTCAAAGAGAGTGAGATGCCAGCTCCTTTCATTCAGTCAGTAGCTTCAAACATTTCTGGTATATGAAAAACATGTTTTACAATGGCAAAAATCAATGAATATTGTAAATGCACAAACAGTAATATCTCCACATTGCACGGTGCAATTCTGAAATTTTTAGCTTTTTCCTGTTAATCCTAGCATGATAAAGAAGATTCAAAGAGAGTGAGATGCCAGCTCCTTTCATTCAGTCAGTAGCTTCAAACATTTCTGGTATATGAAAAACATGTTTTTCAATGGCAAAAATCAATGAATATTGTAAATGCACAAACAGTAATATCTCCACATTGCAAGGTGCAATTCTGAAATTTTTTGCTTTTTCCTGCTAATCCTAGCATGATAAAGAAGATTCAAAGAGAGTGAGATGCCAGCTCCTTTCATTCAGTCAGTAGCTTCAAACATTTCTGGTATATGAAAAACATGTTTTTCAATGGCAAAAATCAATGAATATTGTAAATGCACAAACAGTAATATCTCCACATTGCACGGTGCAATTCTGAAATTTTTAGCTTTTTCCTGTTAATCCTAGCATGATAAAGAAGATTCAAAGAGAGTGAGATGCCAGCTCCTTTCATTCAGTCAGTAGCTTCAAACATTTCTGGTATATGAAAAACATGTTTTTCAATGGCAAAAATCAATGAATATTGTAAATGCACAAACAGTAATATCTCCACATTGCAAGGTGCAATTCTGAAATTTTTTGCTTTTTCCTGCTAATCCTAGCATGATAAAGAAGATTCAAAGAGAGTGAGATGCCAGCTCCTTTCATTCAGTCAGTAGCTTCAAACATTTCTGGTATATGAAAAACATGTTTTTCAATGGCAAAAATCAATGAATATTGTAAATGCACAAACAGTAATATCTCCACATTGCACGGTGCAATTCTGAAATTTTTAGCTTTTTCCTGTTAATCCTAGCATGATAAAGAAGATTCAAAGAGAGTGAGATGCCAGCTCCTTTCATTCAGTCAGTAGCTTCAAACATTTCTGGTATATGAAAAACATGTTTTTCAATGGCAAAAATCAATGAATATTGTAAATGCACAAACAGTAATATCTCCACATTGCAAGGTGCAATTCTGAAATTTTTTGCTTTTTCCTGCTAATCCTAGCATGATAAAGAAGATTCAAAGAGAGTGAGATGCCAGCTCCTTTCATTCAGTCAGTAGCTTCAAACATTTCTGGTATATGAAAAACATGTTTTTCAATGGCAAAAATCAATGAATATTGTAAATGCACAAACAGTAATTTCTCCACATTGCAAGGTGCAATTCTGAAATTTTTTGCTTTTTCCTGCTCCTCTTAGCATGATAAAGAAGATTCAAAGAGAGTGAGATGCCAGCTCCTTTCATTCAGTCAGTAGCTTCAAACATTTCTGGTATATGAATAACATGATGTTTTTCAATGGCAAAAATCAATGAATATTGTAAATGCACAAACAGTAATTTCTCCGCATTGCAAGGTGCAATTCTGAAATTTTTAGCTTTTTCCTGTTAATCCTAGCATGATAAAGAAGATTCAAAGAGAGTGAGATGCCAGCTCCTTTCATTCAGTCAGTAGCTTCAAACATTTCTGGTATATGAAAAACGTTTTTCAATGGCAAAAATCAATGAATATTGTAAATGCACAAACAGTAATATCTCCACATTGCAAGGTGCAATTCTGAAATTTTTTGCTTTTTCCTGTTAATCCTAGCATGATAAAGAAGATTCAAAGAGAGTGAGATGCCAGCTCCTTTCATTCAGTCAGTAGCTTCAAACATTTCTGGTATATGAAAAACATGTTTTTCAATGGCAAAAATCAATGAATATTGTAAATGCACAAACAGTAATATCTCCACATTGCACGGTGCAATTCTGAAATTTTTAGCTTTTTCCTGTTAATCCTAGCATGATAAAGAAGATTCAAAGAGAGTGAGATGCCAGCTCCTTTCATTCAGTCAGTAGCTTCAAACATTTCTGGTATATGAAAAACATGTTTTTCAATGGCAAAAATCAATGAATATTGTAAATGCACAAACAGTAATATCTCCACATTGCAAGGTGCAATTCTGAAATTTTTTGCTTTTTCCTGCTAATCCTAGCATGATAAAGAAGATTCAAAGAGAGTGAGATGCCAGCTCCTTTCATTCAGTCAGTAGCTTCAAACATTTCTGGTATATGAAAAACATGTTTTTCAATGGCAAAAATCAATGAATATTGTAAATGCACAAACAGTAATATCTCCACATTGCACGGTGCAATTCTGAAATTTTTAGCTTTTTCCTGTTAATCCTAGCATGATAAAGAAGATTCAAAGAGAGTGAGATGCCAGCTCCTTTCATTCAGTCAGTAGCTTCAAACATTTCTGGTATATGAAAAACATGTTTTTCAATGGCAAAAATCAATGAATATTGTAAATGCACAAACAGTAATATCTCCACATTGCAAGGTGCAATTCTGAAATTTTTTGCTTTTTCCTGTTAATCCTAGCATGATAAAGAAGATTCAAAGAGAGTGAGATGCCAGCTCCTTTCATTCAGTCAGTAGCTTCAAACATTTCTGGTATATGAAAAACATGTTTTTCAATGGCAAAAATCAATGAATATTGTAAATGCACAAACAGTAATATCTCCACATTGCAAGGTGCAATTCTGAAATTTTTTGCTTTTTCCTGCTAATCCTAGCATGATAAAGAAGATTCAAAGAGAGTGAGATGCCAGCTCCTTTCATTCAGTCAGTAGCTTCAAACATTTCTGGTATATGAAAAACATGTTTTTCAATGGCAAAAATCAATGAATATTGTAAATGCACAAACAGTAATATCTCCACATTGCACGGTGCAATTCTGAAATTTTTAGCTTTTTCCTGTTAATCCTAGCATGATAAAGAAGATTCAAAGAGAGTGAGATGCCAGCTCCTTTCATTCAGTCAGTAGCTTCAAACATTTCTGGTATATGAAAAACATGTTTTTCAATGGCAAAAATCAATGAATATTGTAAATGCACAAACAGTAATATCTCCACATTGCAAGGTGCAATTCTGAAATTTTTTGCTTTTTCCTGCTAATCCTAGCATGAGAAAGAAGATTCAAAGAGAGTGAGATGCCAGCTCCTTTCATTCAGTCAGTAGCTTCAAACATTTCTGGTATATGAAAAACATGTTTTTCAATGGCAAAAATCAATGAATATTGTAAATGCACAAACAGTAATATCTCCACATTGCACGGTGCAATTCTGAAATTTTTAGCTTTTTCCTGTTAATCCTAGCATGATAAAGAAGATTCAAAGAGAGTGAGATGCCAGCTCCTTTCATTCAGTCAGTAGCTTCAAACATTTCTGGTATATGAAAAACATGTTTTTCAATGGCAAAAATCAATGAATATTGTAAATGCACAAACAGTAATATCTCCACATTGCAAGGTGCAATTCTGAAATTTTTTGCTTTTTCCTGTTAATCCTAGCATGATAAAGAAGATTCAAAGAGAGTGAGATGCCAGCTCCTTTCATTCAGTCAGTAGCTTCAAACATTTCTGGTATATGAAAAACATGTTTTTCAATGGCAAAAATCAATGAATATTGTAAATGCACAAACAGTAATATCTCCACATTGCAAGGTGCAATTCTGAAATTTTTTGCTTTTTCCTGCTAATCCTAGCATGATAAAGAAGATTCAAAGAGAGTGAGATGCCAGCTCCTTTCATTCAGTCAGTAGCTTCAAACATTTCTGGTATATGAAAAACATGTTTTTCAATGGCAAAAATCAATGAATATTGTAAATGCACAAACAGTAATATCTCCACATTGCACGGTGCAATTCTGAAATTTTTAGCTTTTTCCTGTTAATCCTAGCATGATAAAGAAGATTCAAAGAGAGTGAGATGCCAGCTCCTTTCATTCAGTCAGTAGCTTCAAACATTTCTGGTATATGAAAAACATGTTTTTCAATGGCAAAAATCAATGAATATTGTAAATGCACAAACAGTAATATCTCCACATTGCAAGGTGCAATTCTGAAATTTTTTGCTTTTTCCTGTTAATCCTAGCATGATAAAGAAGATTCAAAGAGAGTGAGATGCCAGCTCCTTTCATTCAGTCAGTAGCTTCAAACATTTCTGGTATATGAAAAACATGTTTTTCAATGGCATAAATCAATGAATATTGTAAATGCACAAACAGTAATATCTCCACATTGCAAGGTGCAATTCTGAAATTTTTTGCTTTTTCCTGCTAATCCTAGCATGATAAAGAAGATTCAAAGAGAGTGAGATGCCAGCTCCTTTCATTCAGTCAGTAGCTTCAAACATTTCTGGTATATGAAAAACATGTTTTTCAATGGCAAAAGTCAATGAATATTGTAAATGCACAAACAGTAATATCTCCACATTGCACGGTGCAATTCTGAAATTTTTAGCTTTTTCCTGTTAATCCTAGCATGATAAAGAAGATTCAAAGAGAGTGAGATGCCAGCTCCTTTCATTCAGTCAGTAGCTTCAAACATTTCTGGTATATGAAAAACATGTTTTTCAATGGCAAAAATCAATGAATATTGTAAATGCACAAACAGTAATATCTCCACATTGCAAGGTGCAATTCTGAAATTTTTTGCTTTTTCCTGCTAATCCTAGCATGATAAAGAAGATTCAAAGAGAGTGAGATGCCAGCTCCTTTCATTCAGTCAGTAGCTTCAAACATTTCTGGTATATGAAAAACATGTTTTTCAATGGCAAAAATCAATGAATATTGTAAATGCACAAACAGTAATATCTCCACATTGCACGGTGCAATTCTGAAATTTTTAGCTTTTTCCTGTTAATCCTAGCATGATAAAGAAGATTCAAAGAGAGTGAGATGCCAGCTCCTTTCATTCAGTCAGTAGCTTCAAACATTTCTGGTATATGAAAAACGTTTTTCAATGGCAAAAATCAATGAATATTGTAAATGCACAAACAGTAATATCTCCACATTGCAAGGTGCAATTCTGAAATTTTTTGCTTTTTCCTGTTAATCCTAGCATGATAAAGAAGATTCAAAGAGAGTGATATGCCAGCTCCTTTCATTCAGTCAGTAGCTTCAAACATTTCTGGTATATGAAAAACATGTTTTTCAATGGCAAAAATCAATGAATATTGTAAATGCACAAACAGTAATATCTCCACATTGCAAGGTGCAATTCTGAAATTTTTTGCTTTTTCCTGTTAATCCTAGCATGATAAAGAAGATTCAAAGAGAGTGAGATGCCAGCTCCTTTCATTCAGTCAGTAGCTTCAAACATTTCTGGTATATGAAAAACATGTTTTTCAATGGCAAAAATCAATGAATATTGTAAATGCACAAACAGTAATATCTCCACATTGCAAGGTGCAATTCTGAAATTTTTTGCTTTATCCTGCTAATCCTAGCATGATAAAGAAGATTCAAAGAGAGTGAGATGCCAGCTCCTTTCATTCAGTCAGTAGCTTCAAACATTTCTGGTATATGAAAAACATGTTTTTCAATGGCAAAAATCAATGAATATTGTAAATGCACAAACAGTAATATCTCCACATTGCACGGTGCAATTCTGAAATTTTTAGCTTTTTCCTGTTAATCCTAGCATGATAAAGAAGATTCAAAGAGAGTGAGATGCCAGCTCCTTTCATTCAGTCAGTAGCTTCAAACATTTCTGGTATATGAAAAACATGTGTTTCAATGGCAAAAATCAATGAATATTGTAAATGCACAAACAGTAATATCTCCACATTGCAAGGTGCAATTCTGAAATTGTTTGCTTTTTCCTGCTAATCCTAGCATGATAAAGAAGATTCAGAGTGAGATGCCAGCTCCTTTCATTCAGTCAGTAGCTTCAAACATTTCTGGTATATGAAAAACATGTTTTTCAATGGCAAAAATCAATGAATATTGTAAATGCACAAACAGTAATATCTCCACATTGCAAGGTGCAATTCTGAAATTTTTTGCTTTTTCCTGCTAATCCTAGCATGATAAAGAAGATTCAAAGAGAGTGAGATGCCAGCTCCTTTCATTCAGTCAGTAGCTTCAAACATTTCTGGACGTTTTTCAATGGCAAAAATCAATGAATATTGTAAATGCACAAACAGTAATATCTCCACATTGCAAGGTGCAATTCTGAAATTTTTTGCTTTTTCCTGCTAATCCTAGCATGATAAAGAAGATTCAAAGAGAGTGAGATGCCAGCTCCTTTCATTCAGTCAGTAGCTTCAAACATTTCTGGTATATGAAAAACATGTTTTTCAATGGCAAAAATCAATGAATATTGTAAATGCACAAACAGTAATATCTCCACATTGCACGGTGCAATTCTGAAATTTTTAGCTTTTTCCTGTTAATCCTAGCATGATAAAGAAGATTCAAAGAGAGTGAGATGCCAGCTCCTTTCATTCAGTCAGTAGCTTCAAACATTTCTGGTATATGAAAAACATGTTTTTCAATGGCAAAAATCAATGAATATTGTAAATGCACAAACAGTAATATCTCCACATTGCACGGTGCAATTCTGAAATTTTTAGCTTTTTCCTGTTAATCCTAGCATGATAAAGAAGATTCAAAGAGAGTGAGATGCCAGCTCCTTTCATTCAGTCAGTAGCTTCAAACATTTCTGGTATATGAAAAACATGTTTTTCAATGGCAAAAATCAATGAATATTGTAAATGCACAAACAGTAATATCTCCACATTGCAAGGTGCAATTCTGAAATTTTTTGCTTTTTCCTGCTAATCCTAGCATGATAAAGAAGATTCAAAGAGAGTGAGATGCCAGCTCCTTGCATTCAGTCAGTAGCTTCAAACATTTCTGGTATATGAAAAACATGTTTTTCAATGGCAAAAATCAATGAATATTGTAAATGCACAAACAGTAATATCTCCACATTGCACGGTGCAATTCTGAAATTTTTAGCTTTTTCCTGTTAATCCTAGCATGATAAAGAAGATTCAAAGAGAGTGAGATGCCAGCTCCTTTCATTCAGTCAGTAGCTTCAAACATTTCTGGACGTTTTTCAATGGCAAAAATCAATGAATATTGTAAATGCACAAACAGTAATATCTCCACATTGCAAGGTGCAATTCTGAAATTTTTTGCTTTTTCCTGTTAATCCTAGCATGATAAAGAAGATTCAAAGAGAGTGATATGCCAGCTCCTTTCATTCAGTCAGTAGCTTCAAACATTTCTGGTATATGAAAAACATGTTTTTCAATGGCAAAAATCAATGAATATTGTAAATGCACAAACAGTAATATCTCCACATTGCAAGGTGCAATTCTGAAATTTTTTGCTTTTTCCTGTTAATCCTAGCATGATAAAGAAGATTCAAAGAGAGTGAGATGCCAGCTCCTTTCATTCAGTCAGTAGCTTCAAACATTTCTGGTATATGAAAAACATGTTTTTCAATGGCAAAAATCAATGAATATTGTAAATGCACAAACAGTAATATCTCCACATTGCAAGGTGCAATTCTGAAATTTTTTGCTTTTTCCTGCTAATCCTAGCATGATAAAGAAGATTCAAAGAGAGTGAGATGCCAGCTCCTTTCAATCAGTCAGTAGCTTCAAACATTTCTGGTATATGAAAAACATGTTTTTCAATGGCAAAAATCAATGAATATTGTAAATGCACAAACAGTAATATCTCCACATTGCACGGTGCAATTCTGAAATTTTTTGCTTTTTCCTGCTAATCCTAGCATGATAAAGAAGATTCAAAGAGAGTGAGATGCCAGCTCCTTTCATTCAGTCAGTAGCTTCAAACATTTCTGGACGTTTTTCAATGGCAAAAATCAATGAATATTGTAAATGCACAAACAGTAATATCTCCACATTGCAAGGTGCAATTCTGAAATTTTTTGCTTTTTCCTGTTAATCCTAGCATGATAAAGAAGATTCAAAGAGAGTGAGATGCCAGCTCCTTTCATTCAGTCAGTAGCTTCAAACATTTCTGGTATATGAAAAACATGTTTTTCAATGGCAAAAATCAATGAATATTGTAAATGCACAAACAGTAATATCTCCACATTGCAAGGTGCAATTCTGAAATTTTTTGCTTTATCCTGCTAATCCTAGCATGATAAAGAAGATTCAAAGAGAGTGAGATGCCAGCTCCTTTCATTCAGTCAGTAGCTTCAAACATTTCTGGTATATGAAAAACATGTTTTTCAATGGCAAAAATCAATGAATATTGTAAATGCACAAACAGTAATATCTCCACATTGCAAGGTGCAATTCGGAAATTTTTTGCTTTTTCCTGTTAATCCTAGCATGATAAAGAAGATTCAAAGAGAGTGAGATGCCAGCTCCTTTCATTCAGTCAGTAGCTTCAAACATTTCTGGTATATGAAAAACATGTTTTTCAATGGCAAAAATCAATGAATATTGTAAATGCACAAACAGTAATATCTCCACATTGCAAGGTGCAATTCTGAAATTGTTTGCTTTTTCCTGCTAATCCTAGCATGATAAAGAAGATTCAGAGTGAGATGCCAGCTCCTTTCATTCAGTCAGTAGCTTCAAACATTTCTGGTATATGAAAAACATGTTTTTCAATGGCAAAAATCAATGAATATTGTAAATGCACAAACAGTAATATCTCCACATTGCAAGGTGCAATTCTGAAATTTTTTGCTTTTTCCTGCTAATCCTAGCATGATAAAGAAGATTCAAAGAGAGTGAGATGCCAGCTCCTTTCATTCAGTCAGTAGCTTCAAACATTTCTGGACGTTTTTCAATGGCAAAAATCAATGAATATTGTAAATGCACAAACAGTAATATCTCCACATTGCAAGGTGCAATTCTGAAATTTTTTGCTTTTTCCTGCTAATCCTAGCATGATAAAGAAGATTCAAAGAGAGTGAGATGCCAGCTCCTTTCATTCAGTCAGTAGCTTCAAACATTTCTGGTATATGAAAAACATGTTTTTCAATGGCAAAAATCAATGAATATTGTAAATGCACAAACAGTAATATCTCCACATTGCACGGTGCAATTCTGAAATTTTTAGCTTTTTCCTGTTAATCCTAGCATGATAAAGAAGATTCAAAGAGAGTGAGATGCCAGCTCCTTTCATTCAGTCAGTAGCTTCAAACATTTCTGGTATATGAAAAACATGTTTTTCAATGGCAAAAATCAATGAATATTGTAAATGCACAAACAGTAATATCTCCACATTGCACGGTGCAATTCTGAAATTTTTAGCTTTTTCCTGTTAATCCTAGCATGATAAAGAAGATTCAAAGAGAGTGAGATGCCAGCTCCTTTCATTCAGTCAGTAGCTTCAAACATTTCTGGTATATGAAAAACATGTTTTTCAATGGCAAAAATCAATGAATATTGTAAATGCACAAACAGTAATATCTCCACATTGCAAGGTGCAATTCTGAAATTTTTTGCTTTTTCCTGCTAATCCTAGCATGATAAAGAAGATTCAAAGAGAGTGAGATGCCAGCTCCTTGCATTCAGTCAGTAGCTTCAAACATTTCTGGTATATGAAAAACATGTTTTTCAATGGCAAAAATCAATGAATATTGTAAATGCACAAACAGTAATATCTCCACATTGCACGGTGCAATTCTGAAATTTTTAGCTTTTTCCTGTTAATCCTAGCATGATAAAGAAGATTCAAAGAGAGTGAGATGCCAGCTCCTTTCATTCAGTCAGTAGCTTCAAACATTTCTGGACGTTTTTCAATGGCAAAAATCAATGAATATTGTAAATGCACAAACAGTAATATCTCCACATTGCAAGGTGCAATTCTGAAATTTTTTGCTTTTTCCTGTTAATCCTAGCATGATAAAGAAGATTCAAAGAGAGTGATATGCCAGCTCCTTTCATTCAGTCAGTAGCTTCAAACATTTCTGGTATATGAAAAACATGTTTTTCAATGGCAAAAATCAATGAATATTGTAAATGCACAAACAGTAATATCTCCACATTGCAAGGTGCAATTCTGAAATTTTTTGCTTTTTCCTGTTAATCCTAGCATGATAAAGAAGATTCAAAGAGAGTGAGATGCCAGCTCCTTTCATTCAGTCAGTAGCTTCAAACATTTCTGGTATATGAAAAACATGTTTTTCAATGGCAAAAATCAATGAATATTGTAAATGCACAAACAGTAATATCTCCACATTGCAAGGTGCAATTCTGAAATTTTTTGCTTTTTCCTGCTAATCCTAGCATGATAAAGAAGATTCAAAGAGAGTGAGATGCCAGCTCCTTTCATTCAGTCAGTAGCTTCAAACATTTCTGGACGTTTTTCAATGGCAAAAATCAATGAATATTGTAAATGCACAAACAGTAATATCTCCACATTGCAAGGTGCAATTCTGAAATTTTTTGCTTTTTCCTGTTAATCCTAGCATGATAAAGAAGATTCAAAGAGAGTGAGATGCCAGCTCCTTTCATTCAGTCAGTAGCTTCAAACATTTCTGGTATATGAAAAACATGTTTTTCAATGGCAAAAATCAATGAATATTGTAAATGCACAAACAGTAATATCTCCACATTGCAAGGTGCAATTCTGAAATTTTTTGCTTTATCCTGCTAATCCTAGCATGATAAAGAAGATTCAAAGAGAGTGAGATGCCAGCTCCTTTCATTCAGTCAGTAGCTTCAAACATTTCTGGTATATGAAAAACATGTTTTTCAATGGCAAAAATCAATGAATATTGTAAATGCACAAACAGTAATATCTCCACATTGCACGGTGCAATTCTGAAATTTTTAGCTTTTTCC
This sequence comes from Phyllobates terribilis, assembly GCF_046119375.1. Lineage (NCBI taxonomy): Eukaryota > Metazoa > Chordata > Amphibia > Anura > Dendrobatidae > Phyllobates > Phyllobates terribilis. The sequence continues at coordinate 148,419 of NW_027364706.1, forward strand.
TGTTAATCCTAGCATGATAAAGAAGATTCAAAGAGAGTGAGATGCCAGCTCCTTTCATTCAGTCAGTAGCTTCAAACATTTCTGGTATATGAAAAACATGTTTTTCAATGGCAAAAATCAATGAATATTGTAAATGCACAAACAGTAATATCTCCACATTGCAAGGTGCAATTCTGAAATTGTTTGCTTTTTCCTGCTAATCCTAGCATGATAAAGAAGATTCAGAGTGAGATGCCAGCTCCTTTCATTCAGTCAGTAGCTTCAAACATTTCTGGTATATGAAAAACATGTTTTTCAATGGCAAAAATCAATGAATATTGTAAATGCACAAACAGTAATATCTCCACATTGCAAGGTGCAATTCTGAAATTTTTTGCTTTTTCCTGCTAATCCTAGCATGATAAAGAAGATTCAAAGAGAGTGAGATGCCAGCTCCTTTCATTCAGTCAGTAGCTTCAAACATTTCTGGACGTTTTTCAATGGCAAAAATCAATGAATATTGTAAATGCACAAACAGTAATATCTCCACATTGCAAGGTGCAATTCTGAAATTTTTTGCTTTTTCCTGCTAATCCTAGCATGATAAAGAAGATTCAAAGAGAGTGAGATGCCAGCTCCTTTCATTCAGTCAGTAGCTTCAAACATTTCTGGTATATGAAAAACATGTTTTTCAATGGCAAAAATCAATGAATATTGTAAATGCACAAACAGTAATATCTCCACATTGCACGGTGCAATTCTGAAATTTTTAGCTTTTTCCTGTTAATCCTAGCATGATAAAGAAGATTCAAAGAGAGTGAGATGCCAGCTCCTTTCATTCAGTCAGTAGCTTCAAACATTTCTGGTATATGAAAAACATGTTTTTCAATGGCAAAAATCAATGAATATTGTAAATGCACAAACAGTAATATCTCCACATTGCACGGTGCAATTCTGAAATTTTTAGCTTTTTCCTGTTAATCCTAGCATGATAAAGAAGATTCAAAGAGAGTGAGATGCCAGCTCCTTTCATTCAGTCAGTAGCTTCAAACATTTCTGGTATATGAAAAACATGTTTTTCAATGGCAAAAATCAATGAATATTGTAAATGCACAAACAGTAATATCTCCACATTGCAAGGTGCAATTCTGAAATTTTTTGCTTTTTCCTGCTAATCCTAGCATGATAAAGAAGATTCAAAGAGAGTGAGATGCCAGCTCCTTGCATTCAGTCAGTAGCTTCAAACATTTCTGGTATATGAAAAACATGTTTTTCAATGGCAAAAATCAATGAATATTGTAAATGCACAAACAGTAATATCTCCACATTGCACGGTGCAATTCTGAAATTTTTAGCTTTTTCCTGTTAATCCTAGCATGATAAAGAAGATTCAAAGAGAGTGAGATGCCAGCTCCTTTCATTCAGTCAGTAGCTTCAAACATTTCTGGACGTTTTTCAATGGCAAAAATCAATGAATATTGTAAATGCACAAACAGTAATATCTCCACATTGCAAGGTGCAATTCTGAAATTTTTTGCTTTTTCCTGTTAATCCTAGCATGATAAAGAAGATTCAAAGAGAGTGATATGCCAGCTCCTTTCATTCAGTCAGTAGCTTCAAACATTTCTGGTATATGAAAAACATGTTTTTCAATGGCAAAAATCAATGAATATTGTAAATGCACAAACAGTAATATCTCCACATTGCAAGGTGCAATTCTGAAATTTTTTGCTTTTTCCTGTTAATCCTAGCATGATAAAGAAGATTCAAAGAGAGTGAGATGCCAGCTCCTTTCATTCAGTCAGTAGCTTCAAACATTTCTGGTATATGAAAAACATGTTTTTCAATGGCAAAAATCAATGAATATTGTAAATGCACAAACAGTAATATCTCCACATTGCAAGGTGCAATTCTGAAATTTTTTGCTTTTTCCTGCTAATCCTAGCATGATAAAGAAGATTCAAAGAGAGTGAGATGCCAGCTCCTTTCAATCAGTCAGTAGCTTCAAACATTTCTGGTATATGAAAAACATGTTTTTCAATGGCAAAAATCAATGAATATTGTAAATGCACAAACAGTAATATCTCCACATTGCACGGTGCAATTCTGAAATTTTTTGCTTTTTCCTGCTAATCCTAGCATGATAAAGAAGATTCAAAGAGAGTGAGATGCCAGCTCCTTTCATTCAGTCAGTAGCTTCAAACATTTCTGGACGTTTTTCAATGGCAAAAATCAATGAATATTGTAAATGCACAAACAGTAATATCTCCACATTGCAAGGTGCAATTCTGAAATTTTTTGCTTTTTCCTGTTAATCCTAGCATGATAAAGAAGATTCAAAGAGAGTGAGATGCCAGCTCCTTTCATTCAGTCAGTAGCTTCAAACATTTCTGGTATATGAAAAACATGTTTTTCAATGGCAAAAATCAATGAATATTGTAAATGCACAAACAGTAATATCTCCACATTGCAAGGTGCAATTCTGAAATTTTTTGCTTTATCCTGCTAATCCTAGCATGATAAAGAAGATTCAAAGAGAGTGAGATGCCAGCTCCTTTCATTCAGTCAGTAGCTTCAAACATTTCTGGTATATGAAAAACATGTTTTTCAATGGCAAAAATCAATGAATATTGTAAATGCACAAACAGTAATATCTCCACATTGCAAGGTGCAATTCGGAAATTTTTTGCTTTTTCCTGCTAATCCTAGCATGATAAAGAAGATTCAAAGAGAGTGAGATGCCAGCTCCTTTCATTCAGTCAGTAGCTTCAAACATTTCTGGTATATGAAAAACATGTTTTTCAATGGCAAAAATCAATGAATATTGTAAATGCACAAACAGTAATATCTCCACATTGCACGGTGCAATTCTGAAATTTTTAGCTTTTTCCTGTTAATCCTAGCATGATAAAGAAGATTCAAAGAGAGTGAGATGCCAGCTCCTTTCATTCAGTCAGTAGCTTCAAACATTTCTGGTATATGAAAAACATGTTTTTCAATGGCAAAAATCAATGAATATTGTAAATGCACAAACAGTAATATCTCCACATTGCAAGGTGCAATTCTGAAATTTTTTGCTTTTTCCTGTTAATCCTAGCATGATAAAGAAGATTCAAAGAGAGTGAGATGCCAGCTCCTTTCATTCAGTCAGTAGCTTCAAACATTTCTGGTATATGAAAAACATGTTTTTCAATGGCATAAATCAATGAATATTGTAAATGCACAAACAGTAATATCTCCACATTGCAAGGTGCAATTCTGAAATTTTTTGCTTTTTCCTGCTAATCCTAGCATGATAAAGAAGATTCAAAGAGAGTGAGATGCCAGATCCTTTCCTTCAGTCAGTAGCTTCAATCATTTCTGGCATATGAATAACATGATGTTTTTCAATGGCAAAAATCAATGAATTTTGTAAATGCACAAACAGTAATTTCTCCGCATTGCAAGGCGCAATTCTGAAATTTTTTACTTTTTCCTGCTCCTCTTAGCATGATAAAGAAGATTCAAAGAGAGTGAGATGCCAGATCCTTTCCTTCAGTCAGTAGCTTCAATCATTTCTGGTATATGAATAACATGATGTTTTTCAATGGCAAAAATCAATGAATTTTGTAAATGCACAAACAGTAATTTCTCCGCATTGCAAGGCGCAATTCTGAAATTTTTTGCTTTTTCCTGCTCCTCTTAGCATGATAAAGAAGATTCAGAGAGTGAGATGCCAGCTCCTTTCATTCAGTCAGTAGCTTCAATCATTTCTGGACATTTTTCAATGGCAAAAATCAATGAATATTGTAAATGCACAAACAGTAATTTCTCCGCATTGCAAGGTGCAATTCTGAAATTTTTTGCTTTTTCCTGCTCCTCTTAGCATGATAAAGAAGATTCAAAGAGAGTGAGATGCCAGCTCCTTTCATTCAGTCAGTAGCTTCAATCATTTCTGGACGTTTTTCAATGGCAAAAATCAATGAATATTGTAAATGCACAAACAGTAATTTCTCCGCATTGCAAGGTGCAATTCTGAAATTTTTTGCTTTTTCCTGCTCCTCTTAGCATGATAAAGAAGATTTAAAGAGAGTGAGATGCCAGCTCCTTTCATTCAGTCAGTAGCTTCAATCATTTCTGGACGTTTTTCAATGGCAAAAATCAATGAATATTGTAAATGCACAAGCAGTAATTTCTCCGCATTGCAATGTGCAATTCTGAAATTTTTTGCTTTTTCCTGCTCCTCTTAGCATGATAAAGAAGATTCAAAGAGAGTGAGATGCCAGCTCCTTTCATTCAGTCAGTAGCTTCAATCATTTCTGGACATTTTTCAATGGCAAAAATCAATGAATATTGTAAATGCACAAACAGTAATTTCTCCGCATTGCAAGGTGCAATTCTGAAATTTTTTGCTTTTTCCTGCTCCTCTTAGCATGATAAAGAAGATTCAAAGAGAGTGAGATGCCAGCTCCTTTCACTCAATCAGTAGCTTCAAACATTTCTGGTATATGAATAACATAATGTTTTTCAATGGCAAAAATCAATGAATATTGTAAATGCACAAACAGTAATTTCTCCGCATTGCAAGGTGCAATTCTGAAATTTTTTGCTTTTTCCTGCTCCTCTTAGCATGATAAAGACGATTCAAAGAGAGTGAGATGCCAGCTCCTTTCATTCAGTCAGTAGCTTCAATCATTTCTGGACGTTTTTCAATGGCAAAAATCAATGAATATTGTAAATGCACAAAGAGTAATTTCTCCGCATTGCAAGGTGCAATTCTGAAATTTTTTGCTTTTTCCTGCTCCTCTTAGCATGATAAAGAAAATTCAGAGTGAGATGCCAGCTGCTTTCATTCAGTCAGTAGCTTCAATCATTTCTGGACGTTTTTCAATGGCAAAAATCAATGAATATTGTAAATGCACAAACAGTAATTTCTCCGCATTGCAAGGTGCAATTCTGAAATTTTTTGCTTTTTCCTGCTCCTCTTAGCATGATAAAGAAGATTCAAAGAGAGTGAGATGCCAGCTCCTTTCGTTCAGTCAGTAGCTTCAATCATTTCTGGACGTTTTTCAAAGGCAAAAATCATTGAATATTGTAAATGCACAAACAGTAATTTCTCCGCATTGCAAGGTGCAATTCTGAAATTTTTTACTTTTTCCTGCTCCTCTTAGCATGATAAAGAAGATTCAAAGAGAGTGAGATGCCAGCTCCTTTTATTCAGTCAGTAGCTTCAATCATTTCTGGTATATGAATAACATGATGTTTTTCAATGGCAAAAATCAATGAATATTGTAAATGCACAAACAGTAATTTCTCCGCATTGCAAGGTGCAATTCTGAAGTTTTTTGCTTTTTCCTGCTCCTCTTAGCATGATAAAGAAGATTCAAAGAGAGTGAGATGCCAGCTCCTTTCATTCAGTCAGTAGCTTCAATCATTTCTGGACGTTTTTCAATGGCAAAAATCATTGAATATTGTAAATGCACAAACAGTAATTTCTCCGCATTGCAAGGTGCAATTCTGAAATTTTTTACTTTTTCCTGCTTCTCTTAGCATGATAAAGAAGATTCAAAGAGAGTGAGATGCCAGCTCCTTTCATTCAGTCAGTAGCTTCAATCATTTCTGGACGTTTTTCAATGGCAAAAATCAATGAATATTGTAAATGCACAAAGAGTAATTTCTCCGCATTGCAAGGTGCAATTCTGAAATTTTTTGCTTTTTCCTGCTCCTCTTAGCATGATAAAGAAAATTCAGAGTGAGATGCCAGCTGCTTTCATTCAGTCAGTAGCTTCAATCATTTCTGGACGTTTTTCAATGGCAAAAATCAATGAATATTGTAAATGCACAAACAGTAATTTCTCCGCATTGCAAGGTGCAATTCTGAAATTTTTTGCTTTTTCCTGCTCCTCTTAGCATGATAAAGAAGATTCAAAGAGAGTGAGATGCCAGCTCCTTTCGTTCAGTCAGTAGCTTCAATCATTTCTGGACGTTTTTCAAAGGCAAAAATCATTGAATATTGTAAATGCACAAACAGTAATTTCTCCGCATTGCAAGGTGCAATTCTGAAATTTTTTACTTTTTCCTGCTCCTCTTAGCATGATAAAGAAGATTCAAAGAGAGTGAGATGCCAGCTCCTTTTATTCAGTCAGTAGCTTCAATCATTTCTGGTATATGAATAACATGATGTTTTTCAATGGCAAAAATCAATGAATATTGTAAATGCACAAACAGTAATTTCTCCGCATTGCAAGGTGCAATTCTGAAGTTTTTTGCTTTTTCCTGCTCCTCTTAGCATGATAAAGAAGATTCAAAGAGAGTGAGATGCCAGCTCCTTTCATTCAGTCAGTAGCTTCAATCATTTCTGGACGTTTTTCAATGGCAAAAATCATTGAATATTGTAAATGCACAAACAGTAATTTCTCCGCATTGCAAGGTGCAATTCTGAAATTTTTTACTTTTTCCTGCTTCTCTTAGCATGATAAAGAAGATTCAAAGAGAGTGAGATGCCAGCTCCTTTCATTCAGTCAGTAGCTTCAATCATTTCTGGTATATGAATAACATGATGTTTTTCAATGTCAAAAATCAATGAATATTGTAAATGCACAAACAGTAATTTCTCCGCATTGCAAGGTGCAATTCTGAAATTTTTTGCTTTTTCCTGCTCCTCTTAGCATGATAAAGAAGATTCAAAGAGAGTGAGATGCCAGCTCCTTTCATTCAGTCAGTAGCTTCAATCATTTCTGGACGTTTTTCAATGGCAAAAATCAATGAATATTGTAAATGCACAAACAGTAATTTCTCCGCATTGCAAGGTGCAATTCTGAAATTTTTTGCTTTTTCCTGCTCCTCTTAGCATGATAAAGAAAATTCAGAGTGAGATGCCAGCTCCTTTCATTCAGTCAGTAGCTTCAATCATTTCTGGACGTTTTTCAATGGCAAAAATCAATGAATATTGTAAATGCACAAACAGTAATTTCTCCGCATTGCAAGGTGCAATTCTGAAATTTTTTGCTTTTTCCTGCTCCTCTTAGCATGATAAAGAAGATTCAAAGAGAGTGAGATGCCAGCTCCTTTCATTCAGTCAGTAGCTTCAAACATTTCTGGTATATGAATAACATGATGTTTTTCAATGGCAAAAATCAATGAATATTGTAAATGCACAAACAGTAATTTCTCCGCATTGCAAGGTGCAATTCTGAAATTTTTTGCTTTTTCCTGCTCCTCTTAGCATGATAAAGAAGATTCAAAGAGAGTGAGATGCCAGCTCCTTTCGTTCAGTCAGTAGCTTCAATCATTTCTGGACGTTTTTCAAAGGCAAAAATCATTGAATATTGTAAATGCACAGAGTAATTTCTCCGCATTGCAAGGTGCAATTCTGAAATTTTTTACTTTTTCCTGCTCCTCTTAGCATGATAAAGAAGATTCAAAGAGAGTGAGATGCCAGCTCCTTTCATTCAGTCAGTAGCTTCAATCATTTCTGGTATATGAATAACATGATGTTTTTCAATGGCAAAAATCAATGAATATTGTAAATGCACAAACAGTAATTTCTCCGCATTGCAAGGTGCAATTCTGAAGTTTTTTGCTTTTTCCTGCTCCTCTTAGCATGATAAAGAAGATTCAAAGAGAGTGAGATGCCAGCTCCTTTCATTCAGTCAGTAGCTTCAATCATTTCTGGACGTTTTTCAATGGCAAAAATCATTGAATATTGTAAATGCACAAACAGTAATTTCTCCGCATTGCAAGGTGCAATACTGAAATTTTTTACTTTTTCCTGCTCCTCTTAGCATGATAAAGAAGATTCAAAGAGAGTGAGATGCCAGCTCCTTTCATTCAGTCAGTAGCTTCAATCATTTCTGGTATATGAATAACATGATGTTTTTCAATGGCAAAAATCAATGAATATTGTAAATGCACAAACAGTAATTTCTCCGCATTGCAAGGTGCAATTCTGAAATTTTTTGCTTTTTCCTGCTCCTCTTAGCATAATAAAGAAGATTCAAAGAAAGTGAGATGCCAGCTCCTTTCATTCAGTCAGTAGCTTCAATCATTTCTGGACGTTTTTCAATGGCAAACATCAATGAATATTGTAAATGCACAAACAGTAATTTCTTCGCATTGCAAGGTGCAATTCTGAAATTTTTTGCTTTTTCCTGCTTCTCTTAGCATGATAAACAAGATTCAAAGAGAGTGAGATGCCAGCTCCTTTCATTCAGTCAGTAGCTTCAATCATTTCTGGACGTTTTTCAATGGCAAAAATCAATGAATATTGTAAATGCACAAACAGTAATTTCTCCGCATTGCAAGGTGCAATTCTGAAATTTTTTACTTTTTCCTGCTCCTCTTAGCATGATAAAGAAGATTCAAAGAGAGTGAGATGCCAGCTCCTTTCATTCAGTCAGTAGCTTCAAACATTCCTGGTATATGAATAACATAATGTTTTTCAATGGCAAAAATCAATGAATATTGTAAATGCACAAACAGTAATTTCTCCGCATTGCAAGGTGCAATTCTGAAATTTTTTGCTTTTTCCTGCTCCTCTTAGCATGATAAAGAAGATTCAAAGAGAGTGAGATGCCAGCTCCTTTCATTCAGTCAGTAGCTTCAATCATTTCTGGACGTTTTTCAATTGCAAAAATCAATGAATATTGTAAATGCACAAACAGTAATTTCTCCGCATTGCAAGGTGCAATTCTGAAATTTTTTGCTTTTTCCTGCTCCTCTTAGCATGATAAAGAAGATTCAAAGAGAGTGAGATGCCAGCTCCTTTCATTCAGTCAGTAGCTTCAAACATTTCTGGTATATGAATAACATGATGTTTTTCAATGGCAAAAATCAATGAATATTGTAAATGCACAAACAGTAATTTCTCCGCATTGCAAGGTGCAATTCTGAAATTTTTTGCTTTTTCCTGCTCCTCTTAGCATGATAAAGAAGATTCAAAGAGAGTGAGATGCCAGCTCCTTTCATTCAGTCAGTAGCATCAATCATTTCTGGTATATGAATAACATGATGTTTTTCAATGGCAAAAATCAATGAATATTGTAAATGCACAAACAGTAATTTCTCCGCATTGCAAGGTGCAATTCTGAAATTTTTTGCTTTTTCCTGCTCCTCTTAGCATGATAAAGAAGATTCAAAGAGAGTGAGATGCCAGCTCCTTTCGTTCAGTCAGTAGCTTCAATCATTTCTGGACGTTTTTCAAAGGCAAAAATCATTGAATATTGTAAATGCACAAACAGCAATTTCTCCGCATTGCAAGGTGCAATTCTGAAATTTTTTACTTTTTCCTGCTCCTCTTAGCATGATAAAGAAGATTCAAAGAGAGTGAGATGCCAGCTCCTTTCATTCAGTCAGTAGCTTCAATCATTTCTGGTATATGAATAACATGATGTTTTTCAATGGCAAAAATCAATGAATATTGTAAATGCACAAACAGTAATTTCTCCGCATTGCAAGGTGCAATTCTGAAATTTTTTGCTTTTTCCTGCTCCTCTTAGCATGATAAAGAAGATTCAAAGAGAGTGAGATGCCAGCTCCTTTCATTCAGTCAGTAGCTTCAATCATTTCTGGACGTTTTTCAATGGCAAAAATCATTGAATATTGTAAATGCACAAACAGTAATTTCTCCGCATTGCAAGGTGCAATTCTGAAATTTTTTACTTTTTCCTGCTCCTCTTAGCATGATAAAGAAGATTCAAAGAGAGTGAGATGCCAGCTCCTTTCATTCAGTCAGTAGCTTCAATCATTTCTGGTATATGAATAACATGATGTTTTTCAATGGCAAAAATCAATGAATATTGTAAATGCACAAACTGTAATTTCTCCGCATTGCAAGGTGCAATTCTGAAATTTTTTGCTTTTTCCTGCTCCTCTTAGCATGATAAAGAAGATTCAAAGAGAGTGAGATGCCAGCTCATTTCATTCAGTCAGTAGCTTCAATCATTTCTGGACGTTTTTCAATGGCAAAAATCAATGAATATTGTAAATGCACAAACAGTAATTTCTCCGCATTGCAAGGTGCAATTCTGAAATTTTTTGCTTTTTCCTGCTCCTCTTAGCATGATAAACAAGATTAAAAGAGAGTGAGATGCCAGCTCCTTTCATTCAGTCAGTAGCTTCAATCATTTCTGGACGTTTTTCAATGGCAAAAATCAATGAATATTGTAAATGCACAAACAGTAATATCTCCACATTGCAAGGTGCAATTCTGAAATTTTTTGCTTTTTCCTGTTAATCCTAGCATGATAAAGAAGATTCAAAGAGAGTGAGATGCCAGCTCCTTTCATTGAAGTCAGTAGCTTCAAACATTTCTGGTATATGAAAAACATGTTTTTCAATGGCAAAAATCAATGAATATTGTAAATGCACAAACAGTAATATCTCCACATTGCAAGGTGCAATTCTGAAATTTTTTGCTTTTTCCTGCTTATCCTAGCATGATAAAGAAGATTCAAAGAGAGTGAGATGCCAGCTCCTTTCATTCAGTCAGTAGCTTCAAACATTTCTGGTATATGAAAAACATGTTTTTCAATGGCAAAAATCAATGAATATTGTAAATGCACAAACAGTAATATCTCCACATTGCAAGGTGCAATTCTGAAATTTTTTTGCTTTTTCCTGCTAATCCTAGCATGATAAAGAAGATTTAAAGAGAGTGAGATGCCAGCTCCTTTCATTCAGTCAGTAGCTTCAAACATTTCTGGACGTTTTTCAATGGCAAAATCAATGAATATTGTAAATGCACAAACAGTAATATCTCCACATTGCAAGGTGCAATTCTGAAATTTTTTGCTTTTTCCTGTTAATCCTAGCATGATAAAGAAGATTCAAAGACAGTGAGATGCCAGCTCCTTTCATTCAGTCAGTAGCTTCAAACATTTCTGGTATATGAAAAACATGTTTTTCAATGGCAAAAATCAATGAATATTGTAAATGCACAAACAGTAATATCTCCACATTGCAAGGTGCAATTCTGAAATTTTTTGCTTTTTCCTGCTAATCCTAGCATGATAAAGAAGATTCAAAGAGAGTGAGATGCCAGCTCCTTTCATTCCGTCAGTAGCTTCAAACATTTCTGGTATATGAAAAACATGTTTTTCAATGGCAAAAATCAATGAATATTGTAAATGCACAAACAGTAATATCTCCACATTGCAAGGTGCAATTCTGAAATTTTTTGCTTTTTCCTGCTAATCCTAGCATGATAAAGAAGATTCAAAGAGAGTGAGATGCCAGCTCCTTTCATTCAGTCAGTAGCTTCAAACATTTCTGGACGTTTTTCAATGGCAAAAATCAATGAATATTGTAAATGCACAAACAGTAATATCTCCACATTGCAAGGTGCAATTCTGAAATTTTTTGCTTTTTCCTGCTAATCCTAGCATGATAAAGAAGATTCAAAGAGAGTGAGATGCCAGCTCCTTTCATTCCGTCAGTAGCTTCAAACATTTCTGGTATATGAAAAACACGTTTTTCAATGGCAAAAATCAATGAATATTGTAAATGCACAAACAGTAATATCTCCACATTGCAAGGTGCAATTCTGAAATTTTTTGCTTTTTCCTGCTAATCCTAGCATGATAAAGAAGATTCAAAGAGAGTGAGATGCCAGCTCCTTTCATTCAGTCAGTAGCTTCAAACATTTCTGGTATATGAAAAACATGTTTTTCAATGGCAAAAATCAATGAATATTGTAAATGCACAAACAGTAATATCTCCACATTGCAAGGTGCAATTCTGAAATTTTTTGCTTTTTCCTGCTAATCCTAGCATGATAAAGAAGATTCAAAGAGAGTGAGATGCCAGCTCCTTTCATTCAGTCAGTAGCTTCAAACATTTCTGGTATATGAAAAACATGTTTTTCAATGGCAAAAATCAATGAATATTGTAAATGCACAAACAGTAATATCTCCACATTGCAAGGTGCAATTCTGAAATTTTTTGCTTTTTCCTGCTAATCCAAGCATGATAAAGAAGATTCAAAGAGAGTGAGATGCCAGCTCCTTTCATTCAGTCAGTAGCTTCAAACATTTCTGGTATATGAATAACATGATGTTTTTCAATGGCAAAAATCAATGAATATTGTAAATGCACAAACAGTAATTTCTCCGCATTGCAAGGTGCAATTCTGAAATTTTTTGCTTTTTCCTGCTCCTCTTAGCATGATAAAGAAGATTCAAAGAGAGTGAGATGCCAGCTCCTTTCATTCAGTCAGTAGCTTCAAACATTTCTGGTATATGAATAACATGATGTTTTTCAATGGCAAAAATCAATGAATATTGTAAATGCACAAACAGTAATTTCTCCGCATTGCAAGGTGCAATTCTGAAATTTTTTGCTTTTTCCTGCTCCTCTTAGCATGATAAAGACGATTCAAAGAGAGTGAGATGCCAGCTCCTTTCATTCAGTCAGTAGCTTCAATCATTTCTGGACGTTTTTCAATGGCAAAAATCAATGAATATTGTAAATGCACAAACAGTAATTTCTCCGCATTGCAAGGTGCAATTCTGAAATTTTTTGCTTTTTCCTGCTCCTCTTAGCATGATAAAGAAAATTCAGAGTGAGATGCCAGCTGCTTTCATTCAGTCAGTAGCTTCAATCATTTCTGGACGTTTTTCAATGGCAAAAATCAATGAATATTGTAAATGCACAAACAGTAATATCTCCACATTGCAAGGTGCAATTCTGAAATTTTTTGCTTTTTCCTGTTAATCCTAGCATGATAAAGAAGATTCAAAGAGAGTGAGATGCCAGCTCCTTTCATTCAGTCAGTAGCTTCAAACATTTCTGGTATATGAAAAACATGTTTTTCAATGGCAAAAATCAATGAATATTGTAAATGCACAAACAGTAATATCTCCACATTGCAAGGTGCAATTCTGAAATTTTTTGCTTTTTCCTGCTAATCCAAGCATGATAAAGAAGATTCAAAGAGAGTGAGATGCCAGCTCCTTTCATTCAGTCAGTAGCTTCAAACATTTCTGGTTTATGAATAACATGATGTTTTTCAATGGCAAAAATCAATGAATATTGTAAATGCACAAACAGTAATTTCTCCGCATTGCAAGGTGCAATTCTGAAATTTTTTGCTTTTTCCTGCTCCTCTTAGCATGATAAAGAAGATTCAAAGAGAGTGAGATGCCAGCTCCTTTCACTCAGTCAGTAGCTTCAAACATTTCTGGTATATGAATAACATAATGTTTTTCAATGGCAAAAATCAATGAATATTGTAAATGCACAAACAGTAATTTCTCCGCATTGCAAGGTGCAATTCTGAAATTTTTTGCTTTTTCCTGCTCCTCTTAGCATGATAAAGACGATTCAAAGAGAGTGAGATGCCAGCTCCTTTCATTCAGTCAGTAGCTTCAATCATTTCTGGACGTTTTTCAATGGCAAAAATCAATGAATATTGTAAATGCACAAAGAGTAATTTCTCCGCATTGCAAGGTGCAATTCTGAAATTTTTTGCTTTTTCCTGCTCCTCTTAGCATGATAAAGAAAATTCAGAGTGAGATGCCAGCTGCTTTCATTCAGTCAGTAGCTTCAATCATTTCTGGACGTTTTTCAATGGCAAAAATCAATGAATATTGTAAATGCACAAACAGTAATTTCTCCGCATTGCAAGGTGCAATTCTGAAATTTTTTGCTTTTTCCTGCTCCTCTTAGCATGATAAAGAAGATTCAAAGAGAGTGAGATGCCAGCTCCTTTCGTTCAGTCAGTAGCTTCAATCATTTCTGGACGTTTTTCAAAGGCAAAAATCATTGAATATTGTAAATGCACAAACAGTAATTTCTCCGCATTGCAAGGTGCAATTCTGAAATTTTTTACTTTTTCCTGCTCCTCTTAGCATGATAAAGAAGATTCAAAGAGAGTGAGATGCCAGCTCCTTTTATTCAGTCAGTAGCTTCAATCATTTCTGGTATATGAATAACATGATGTTTTTCAATGGCAAAAATCAATGAATATTGTAAATGCACAAACAGTAATTTCTCCGCATTGCAAGGTGCAATTCTGAAGTTTTTTGCTTTTTCCTGCTCCTCTTAGCATGATAAAGAAGATTCAAAGAGAGTGAGATGCCAGCTCCTTTCATTCAGTCAGTAGCTTCAATCATTTCTGGACGTTTTTCAATGGCAAAAATCATTGAATATTGTAAATGCACAAACAGTAATTTCTCCGCATTGCAAGGTGCAATTCTGAAATTTTTTACTTTTTCCTGCTTCTCTTAGCATGATAAAGAAGATTCAAAGAGAGTGAGATGCCAGCTCCTTTCATTCAGTCAGTAGCTTCAATCATTTCTGGTATATGAATAACATGATGTTTTTCAATGTCAAAAATCAATGAATATTGTAAATGCACAAACAGTAATTTCTCCGCATTGCAAGGTGCAATTCTGAAATTTTTTGCTTTTTCCTGCTCCTCTTAGCATGATAAAGAAGATTCAAAGAGAGTGAGATGCCAGCTCCTTTCATTCAGTCAGTAGCTTCAATCATTTCTGGAATATGAATAACATGATGTTTTTCAATGGCAAAAATCAATGAATATTGTAAATGCACAAACAGTAATTTCTCCGCATTGCAAGGTGCAATTCTGAAGTTTTTTGCTTTTTCCTGCTCCTCTTAGCATGATAAAGAAGATTCAAAGAGAGTGAGATGCCAGCTCCTTTCATTCAGTCAGTAGCTTCAATCATTTCTGGACGTTTTTCAATGGCAAAAATCATTGAATATTGTAAATGCACAAACAGTAATTCCTCCGCATTGCAAGGTGCAATACTGAAATTTTTTACTTTTTCCTGCTCCTCTTAGCATGATAAAGAAGATTCAAAGAGAGTGAGATGCCAGCTCCTTTCATTCAGTCAGTAGCTTCAATCATTTCTGGTATATGAATAACATGATGTTTTTCAATGGCAAAAATCAATGAATATTGTAAATGCACAAACAGTAATTTCTCCGCATTGCAAGGTGCAATTCTGAAATTTTTTGCTTTTTCCTGCTCCTCTTAGCATAATAAAGAAGATTCAAAGAAAGTGAGATGCCAGCTCCTTTCATTCAGTCAGTAGCTTCAATCATTTCTGGACGTTTTTCAATGGCAAACATCAATGAATATTGTAAATGCACAAACAGTAATTTCTTCGCATTGCAAGGTGCAATTCTGAAATTTTTTGCTTTTTCCTGCTTCTCTTAGCATGATAAACAAGATTCAAAGAGAGTGAGATGCCAGCTCCTTTCATTCAGTCAGTAGCTTCAATCATTTCTGGACGTTTTTCAATGGCAAAAATCAATGAATATTGTAAATGCACAAACAGTAATTTCTCCGCATTGCAAGGTGCAATTCTGAAATTTTTTACTTTTTCCTGCTCCTCTTAGCATGATAAAGAAGATTCAAAGAGAGTGAGATGCCAGCTCCTTTCATTCAGTCAGTAGCTTCAAACATTCCTGGTATATGAATAACATAATGTTTTTCAATGGCAAAAATCAATGAATATTGTAAATGCACAAACAGTAATTTCTCCGCATTGCAAGGTGCAATTCTGAAATTTTTTGCTTTTTCCTGCTCCTCTTAGCATGATAAAGAAGATTCAAAGAGAGTGAGATGCCAGCTCCTTTCATTCAGTCAGTAGCTTCAATCATTTCTGGACGTTTTTCAATTGCAAAAATCAATGAATATTGTAAATGCACAAACAGTAATTTCTCCGCATTGCAAGGTGCAATTCTGAAATTTTTTGCTTTTTCCTGCTCCTCTTAGCATGATAAAGAAGATTCAAAGAGAGTGAGATGCCAGCTCCTTTCATTCAGTCAGTAGCTTCAAACATTTCTGGTATATGAATAACATGATGTTTTTCAATGGCAAAAATCAATGAATATTGTAAATGCACAAACAGTAATTTCTCCGCATTGCAAGGTGCAATTCTGAAATTTTTTGCTTTTTCCTGCTCCTCTTAGCATGATAAAGAAGATTCAAAGAGAGTGAGATGCCAGCTCCTTTCATTCAGTCAGTAGCATCAATCATTTCTGGTATATGAATAACATGATGTTTTTCAATGGCAAAAATCAATGAATATTGTAAATGCACAAACAGTAATTTCTCCGCATTGCAAGGTGCAATTCTGAAATTTTTTGCTTTTTCCTGCTCCTCTTAGCATGATAAAGAAGATTCAAAGAGAGTGAGATGCCAGCTCCTTTCGTTCAGTCAGTAGCTTCAATCATTTCTGGACGTTTTTCAAAGGCAAAAATCATTGAATATTGTAAATGCACAAACAGTAATTTCTCCGCATTGCAAGGTGCAATTCTGAAATTTTTTACTTTTTCCTGCTCCTCTTAGCATGATAAAGAAGATTCAAAGAGAGTGAGATGCCAGCTCCTTTCATTCAGTCAGTAGCTTCAATCATTTCTGGTATATGAATAACATGATGTTTTTCAATGGCAAAAATCAATGAATATTGTAAATGCACAAACAGTAATTTCTCCGCATTGCAAGGTGCAATTCTGAAATTTTTTGCTTTTTCCTGCTCCTCTTAGCATGATAAAGAAGATTCAAAGAGAGTGAGATGCCAGCTCCTTTCATTCAGTCAGTAGCTTCAATCATTTCTGGACGTTTTTCAATGGCAAAAATCATTGAATATTGTAAATGCACAAACAGTAATTTCTCCGCATTGCAAGGTGCAATTCTGAAATTTTTTACTTTTTCCTGCTCCTCTTAGCATGATAAAGAAGATTCAAAGAGAGTGAGATGCCAGCTCCTTTCATTCAGTCAGTAGCTTCAATCATTTCTGGTATATGAATAACATGATGTTTTTCAATGGCAAAAATCAATGAATATTGTAAATGCACAAACAGTAATTTCTCCGCATTGCAAGGTGCAATTCTGAAATTTTTTGCTTTTTCCTGCTCCTCTTAGCATGATAAAGAAGATTCAAAGAGAGTGAGATGCCAGCTCCTTTCATTCAGTCAGTAGCTTCAATCATTTCTGGACGTTTTTCAATGGCAAAAATCAATGAATATTGTAAATGCACAAACAGTAATTTCTCCGCATTGCAAGGTGCAATTCTGAAATTTTTTGCTTTTTCCTGCTCCTCTTAGCATGATAAACAAGATTAAAAGAGAGTGAGATGCCAGCTCCTTTCATTCAGTCAGTAGCTTCAATCATTTCTGGACGTTTTTCAATGGCAAAAATCAATGAATATTGTAAATGCACAAACAGTAATTTCTCCGCATTGCAAGGTGCAATTCTGAAATTTTTTGCTTTTTCCTGCTCCTCTTAGCATGATAAAGAAGATTCAAAGAGAGTGAGATGCCAGCTCCTTTCATTCAGTCAGTAGCTTCAAACATTCCTGGTATATGAATAACATGATGTTTTTCAATGGCAAAAATCAATGAATATTGTAAATGCACAAACAGTAATTTCTCCGCATTGCAAGGTGCAATTCTGAAATTTTTTGCTTTTTCCTGCTCCTCTTAGCATGATAAAGAAGATTCAAAGAGAGTGAGATGCCAGCTCCTTTCATTCAGTCAGTAGCATCAATCATTTCTGGTATATGAATAACATGATGTTTTTCAATGGCAAAAATCAATGAATATTGTAAATGCACAAACAGTAATTTCTCCGCATTGCAAGGTGCAATTCTGAAATTTTTTGCTTTTTCCTGCTCCTCTTAGCATGATAAAGAAGATTCAAAGAGAGTGAGATGCCAGCTCCTTTCGTTCAGTCAGTAGCTTCAATCATTTCTGGACGTTTTTCAAAGGCAAAAATCATTGAATATTGTAAATGCACAAACAGTAATTTCTCCGCATTGCAAGGTGCAATTCTGAAATTTTTTACTTTTTCCTGCTCCTCTTAGCATGATAAAGAAGATTCAAAGAGAGTGAGATGCCAGCTCCTTTCATTCAGTCAGTAGCTTCAATCATTTCTGGTATATGAATAACATGATGTTTTTCAATGGCAAAAATCAATGAATATTGTAAATGCACAAACAGTAATTTCTCCGCATTGCAAGGTGCAATTCTGAAATTTTTTGCTTTTTCCTGCTCCTCTTAGCATGATAAAGAAGATTCAAAGAGAGTGAGATGCCAGCTCCTTTCATTCAGTCAGTAGCTTCAATCATTTCTGGACGTTTTTCAATGGCAAAAATCAATGAATATTGTAAATGCACAAACAGTAATTTCTCCGCATTGCAAGGTGCAATTCTGAAATTTTTTGCTTTTTCCTGCTCCTCTTAGCATGATAAAGAAAATTCAGAGTGAGATGCCAGCTGCTTTCATTCAGTCAGTAGCTTCAATCATTTCTGGACGTTTTTCAATGGCAAAAATCAATGAATATTGTAAATGCACAAACAGTAATATCTCCACATTGCAAGGTGCAATTCTGAAATTTTTTGCTTTTTCCTGTTAATCCTAGCATGATAAAGAAGATTCAAAGAGAGTGAGATGCCAGCTCCTTTCATTCAGTCAGTAGCTTCAAACATTTCTGGTATATGAAAAACATGTTTTTCAATGGCAAAAATCAATGAATATTGTAAATGCACAAACAGTAATATCTCCACATTGCAAGGTGCAATTCTGAAATTTTTTGCTTTTTCCTGCTAATCCAAGCATGATAAAGAAGATTCAAAGAGAGTGAGATGCCAGCTCCTTTCATTCAGTCAGTAGCTTCAAACATTTCTGGTTTATGAATAACATGATGTTTTTCAATGGCAAAAATCAATGAATATTGTAAATGCACAAACAGTAATTTCTCCGCATTGCAAGGTGCAATTCTGAAATTTTTTGCTTTTTCCTGCTCCTCTTAGCATGATAAAGAAGATTCAAAGAGAGTGAGATGCCAGCTCCTTTCACTCAGTCAGTAGCTTCAAACATTTCTGGTATATGAATAACATAATGTTTTTCAATGGCAAAAATCAATGAATATTGTAAATGCACAAACAGTAATTTCTCCGCATTGCAAGGTGCAATTCTGAAATTTTTTGCTTTTTCCTGCTCCTCTTAGCATGATAAAGACGATTCAAAGAGAGTGAGATGCCAGCTCCTTTCATTCAGTCAGTAGCTTCAATCATTTCTGGACGTTTTTCAATGGCAAAAATCAATGAATATTGTAAATGCACAAAGAGTAATTTCTCCGCATTGCAAGGTGCAATTCTGAAATTTTTTGCTTTTTCCTGCTCCTCTTAGCATGATAAAGAAAATTCAGAGTGAGATGCCAGCTGCTTTCATTCAGTCAGTAGCTTCAATCATTTCTGGACGTTTTTCAATGGCAAAAATCAATGAATATTGTAAATGCACAAACAGTAATTTCTCCGCATTGCAAGGTGCAATTCTGAAATTTTTTGCTTTTTCCTGCTCCTCTTAGCATGATAAAGAAGATTCAAAGAGAGTGAGATGCCAGCTCCTTTCGTTCAGTCAGTAGCTTCAATCATTTCTGGACGTTTTTCAAAGGCAAAAATCATTGAATATTGTAAATGCACAAACAGTAATTTCTCCGCATTGCAAGGTGCAATTCTGAAATTTTTTACTTTTTCCTGCTCCTCTTAGCATGATAAAGAAGATTCAAAGAGAGTGAGATGCCAGCTCCTTTTATTCAGTCAGTAGCTTCAATCATTTCTGGTATATGAATAACATGATGTTTTTCAATGGCAAAAATCAATGAATATTGTAAATGCACAAACAGTAATTTCTCCGCATTGCAAGGTGCAATTCTGAAGTTTTTTGCTTTTTCCTGCTCCTCTTAGCATGATAAAGAAGATTCAAAGAGAGTGAGATGCCAGCTCCTTTCATTCAGTCAGTAGCTTCAATCATTTCTGGACGTTTTTCAATGGCAAAAATCATTGAATATTGTAAATGCACAAACAGTAATTTCTCCGCATTGCAAGGTGCAATTCTGAAATTTTTTACTTTTTCCTGCTTCTCTTAGCATGATAAAGAAGATTCAAAGAGAGTGAGATGCCAGCTCCTTTCATTCAGTCAGTAGCTTCAATCATTTCTGGTATATGAATAACATGATGTTTTTCAATGTCAAAAATCAATGAATATTGTAAATGCACAAACAGTAATTTCTCCGCATTGCAAGGTGCAATTCTGAAATTTTTTGCTTTTTCCTGCTCCTCTTAGCATGATAAAGAAGATTCAAAGAGAGTGAGATGCCAGCTCCTTTCATTCAGTCAGTAGCTTCAATCATTTCTGGACGTTTTTCAATGGCAAAAATCAATGAATATTGTAAATGCACAAACAGTAATTTCTCCGCATTGCAAGGTGCAATTCTGAAATTTTTTGCTTTTTCCTGCTCCTCTTAGCATGATAAAGAAAATTCAGAGTGAGATGCCAGCTCCTTTCATTCAGTCAGTAGCTTCAATCATTTCTGGACGTTTTTCAATGGCAAAAATCAATGAATATTGTAAATGCACAAACAGTAATTTCTCCGCATTGCAAGGTGCAATTCTGAAATTTTTTGCTTTTTCCTGCTCCTCTTAGCATGATAAAGAAGATTCAAAGAGAGTGAGATGCCAGCTCCTTTCATTCAGTCAGTAGCTTCAAACATTTCTGGTATATGAATAACATGATGTTTTTCAATGGCAAAAATCAATGAATATTGTAAATGCACAAACAGTAATTTCTCCGCATTGCAAGGTGCAATTCTGAAATTTTTTGCTTTTTCCTGCTCCTCTTAGCATGATAAAGAAGATTCAAAGAGAGTGAGATGCCAGCTCCTTTCGTTCAGTCAGTAGCTTCAATCATTTCTGGACGTTTTTCAAAGGCAAAAATCATTGAATATTGTAAATGCACAAAGAGTAATTTCTCCGCATTGCAAGGTGCAATTCTGAAATTTTTTACTTTTTCCTGCTCCTCTTAGCATGATAAAGAAGATTCAAAGAGAGTGAGATGCCAGCTCCTTTCATTCAGTCAGTAGCTTCAATCATTTCTGGAATATGAATAACATGATGTTTTTCAATGGCAAAAATCAATGAATATTGTAAATGCACAAACAGTAATTTCTCCGCATTGCAAGGTGCAATTCTGAAGTTTTTTGCTTTTTCCTGCTCCTCTTAGCATGATAAAGAAGATTCAAAGAGAGTGAGATGCCAGCTCCTTTCATTCAGTCAGTAGCTTCAATCATTTCTGGACGTTTTTCAATGGCAAAAATCATTGAATATTGTAAATGCACAAACAGTAATTTCTCCGCATTGCAAGGTGCAATACTGAAATTTTTTACTTTTTCCTGCTCCTCTTAGCATGATAAAGAAGATTCAAAGAGAGTGAGATGCCAGCTCCTTTCATTCAGTCAGTAGCTTCAATCATTTCTGGTATATGAATAACATGATGTTTTTCAATGGCAAAAATCAATGAATATTGTAAATGCACAAACAGTAATTTCTCCGCATTGCAAGGTGCAATTCTGAAATTTTTTGCTTTTTCCTGCTCCTCTTAGCATAATAAAGAAGATTCAAAGAAAGTGAGATGCCAGCTCCTTTCATTCAGTCAGTAGCTTCAATCATTTCTGGACGTTTTTCAATGGCAAACATCAATGAATATTGTAAATGCACAAACAGTAATTTCTTCGCATTGCAAGGTGCAATTCTGAAATTTTTTGCTTTTTCCTGCTTCTCTTAGCATGATAAACAAGATTCAAAGAGAGTGAGATGCCAGCTCCTTTCATTCAGTCAGTAGCTTCAATCATTTCTGGACGTTTTTCAATGGCAAAAATCAATGAATATTGTAAATGCACAAACAGTAATTTCTCCGCATTGCAAGGTGCAATTCTGAAATTTTTTACTTTTTCCTGCTCCTCTTAGCATGATAAAGAAGATTCAAAGAGAGTGAGATGCCAGCTCCTTTCATTCAGTCAGTAGCTTCAAACATTCCTGGTATATGAATAACATAATGTTTTTCAATGGCAAAAATCAATGAATATTGTAAATGCACAAACAGTAATTTCTCCGCATTGCAAGGTGCAATTCTGAAATTTTTTGCTTTTTCCTGCTCCTCTTAGCATGATAAAGAAGATTCAAAGAGAGTGAGATGCCAGCTCCTTTCATTCAGTCAGTAGCTTCAATCATTTCTGGACGTTTTTCAATTGCAAAAATCAATGAATATTGTAAATGCACAAACAGTAATTTCTCCGCATTGCAAGGTGCAATTCTGAAATTTTTTGCTTTTTCCTGCTCCTCTTAGCATGATAAAGAAGATTCAAAGAGAGTGAGATGCCAGCTCCTTTCATTCAGTCAGTAGCTTCAAACATTTCTGGTATATGAATAACATGATGTTTTTCAATGGCAAAAATCAATGAATATTGTAAATGCACAAACAGTAATTTCTCCGCATTGCAAGGTGCAATTCTGAAATTTTTTGCTTTTTCCTGCTCCTCTTAGCATGATAAAGAAGATTCAAAGAGAGTGAGATGCCAGCTCCTTTCATTCAGTCAGTAGCATCAATCATTTCTGGTATATGAATAACATGATGTTTTTCAATGGCAAAAATCAATGAATATTGTAAATGCACAAACAGTAATTTCTCCGCATTGCAAGGTGCAATTCTGAAATTTTTTGCTTTTTCCTGCTCCTCTTAGCATGATAAAGAAGATTCAAAGAGAGTGAGATGCCAGCTCCTTTCGTTCAGTCAGTAGCTTCAATCATTTCTGGACGTTTTTCAAAGGCAAAAATCATTGAATATTGTAAATGCACAAACAGTAATTTCTCCGCATTGCAAGGTGCAATTCTGAAATTTTTTACTTTTTCCTGCTCCTCTTAGCATGATAAAGAAGATTCAAAGAGAGTGAGATGCCAGCTCCTTTCATTCAGTCAGTAGCTTCAATCATTTCTGGTATATGAATAACATGATGTTTTTCAATGGCAAAAATCAATGAATATTGTAAATGCACAAACAGTAATTTCTCCGCATTGCAAGGTGCAATTCTGAAATTTTTTGCTTTTTCCTGCTCCTCTTAGCATGATAAAGAAGATTAAAAGAGAGTGAGATGCCAGCTCCTTTCATTCAGTCAGTAGCTTCAATCATTTCTGGACGTTTTTCAATGGCAAAAATCATTGAATATTGTAAATGCACAAACAGTAATTTCTCCGCATTGCAAGGTGCAATTCTGAAATTTTTTACTTTTTCCTGCTCCTCTTAGCATGATAAAGAAGATTCAAAGAGAGTGAGATGCCAGCTCCTTTCATTCAGTCAGTAGCTTCAATCATTTCTGGTATATGAATAACATGATGTTTTTCAATGGCAAAAATCAATGAATATTGTAAATGCACAAACAGTAATTTCTCCGCATTGCAAGGTGCAATTCTGAAATTTTTTGCTTTTTCCTGCTCCTCTTAGCATGATAAAGAAGATTCAAAGAGAGTGAGATGCCAGCTCCTTTCATTCAGTCAGTAGCTTCAATCATTTCTGGACGTTTTTCAATGGCAAAAATCAATGAATATTGTAAATGCACAAAGAGTAATTTCTCCGCATTGCAAGGTGCAATTCTGAAATTTTTTGCTTTTTCCTGCTCCTCTTAGCATGATAAACAAGATTAAAAGAGAGTGAGATGCCAGCTCCTTTCATTCAGTCAGTAGCTTCAATCATTTCTGGACGTTTTTCAATGGCAAAAATCAATGAATATTGTAAATGCACAAACAGTAATTTCTCCGCATTGCAAGGTGCAATTCTGAAATTTTTTGCTTTTTCCTGCTCCTCTTAGCATGATAAAGAAGATTCAAAGAGAGTGAGATGCCAGCTCCTTTCATTCAGTCAGTAGCTTCAAACATTCCTGGTATATGAATAACATGATGTTTTTCAATGGCAAAAATCAATGAATATTGTAAATGCAGAAACAGTAATTTCTCCGCATTGCAAGGTGCAATTCTGAAATTTTTTGCTTTTTCCTGCTCCTCTTAGCATGATAAAGAAGATTCAAAGAGAGTGAGATGCCAGCTCCTTTCATTCAGTCAGTAGCATCAATCATTTCTGGTATATGAATAACATGATGTTTTTCAATGGCAAAAATCAATGAATATTGTAAATGCACAAACAGTAATTTCTCCGCATTGCAAGGTGCAATTCTGAAATTTTTTGCTTTTTCCTGCTCCTCTTAGCATGATAAAGAAGATTCAAAGAGAGTGAGATGCCAGCTCCTTTCGTTCAGTCAGTAGCTTCAATCATTTCTGGACGTTTTTCAAAGGCAAAAATCATTGAATATTGTAAATGCACAAACAGTAATTTCTCCGCATTGCAAGGTGCAATTCTGAAATTTTTTACTTTTTCCTGCTCCTCTTAGCATGATAAAGAAGATTCAAAGAGAGTGAGATGCCAGCTCCTTTCATTCAGTCAGTAGCTTCAATCATTTCTGGTATATGAATAACATGATGTTTTTCAATGGCAAAAATCAATGAATATTGTAAATGCACAAACAGTAATTTCTCCGCATTGCAAGGTGCAATTCTGAAATTTTTTGCTTTTTCCTGCTCCTCTTAGCATGATAAAGAAGATTCAAAGAGAGTGAGATGCCAGCTCCTTTCATTCAGTCAGTAGCTTCAATCATTTCTGGACGTTTTTCAATGGCAAAAATCAATGAATATTGTAAATGCACAAACAGTAATTTCTCCGCATTGCAAGGTGCAATTCTGAAATTTTTTGCTTTTTCCTGCTCCTCTTAGCATGATAAAGAAAATTCAGAGTGAGATGCCAGCTGCTTTCATTCAGTCAGTAGCTTCAATCATTTCTGGACGTTTTTCAATGGCAAAAATCAATGAATATTGTAAATGCACAAACAGTAATATCTCCACATTGCAAGGTGCAATTCTGAAATTTTTTGCTTTTTCCTGTTAATCCTAGCATGATAAAGAAGATTCAAAGAGAGTGAGATGCCAGCTCCTTTCATTCAGTCAGTAGCTTCAAACATTTCTGGTATATGAAAAACATGTTTTTCAATGGCAAAAATCAATGAATATTGTAAATGCACAAACAGTAATATCTCCACATTGCAAGGTGCAATTCTGAAATTTTTTGCTTTTTCCTGCTAATCCAAGCATGATAAAGAAGATTCAAAGAGAGTGAGATGCCAGCTCCTTTCATTCAGTCAGTAGCTTCAAACATTTCTGGTTTATGAATAACATGATGTTTTTCAATGGCAAAAATCAATGAATATTGTAAATGCACAAACAGTAATTTCTCCGCATTGCAAGGTGCAATTCTGAAATTTTTTGCTTTTTCCTGCTCCTCTTAGCATGATAAAGAAGATTCAAAGAGAGTGAGATGCCAGCTCCTTTCACTCAGTCAGTAGCTTCAAACATTTCTGGTATATGAATAACATAATGTTTTTCAATGGCAAAAATCAATGAATATTGTAAATGCACAAACAGTAATTTCTCCGCATTGCAAGGTGCAATTCTGAAATTTTTTGCTTTTTCCTGCTCCTCTTAGCATGATAAAGACGATTCAAAGAGAGTGAGATGCCAGCTCCTTTCATTCAGTCAGTAGCTTCAATCATTTCTGGACGTTTTTCAATGGCAAAAATCAATGAATATTGTAAATGCACAAAGAGTAATTTCTCCGCATTGCAAGGTGCAATTCTGAAATTTTTTGCTTTTTCCTGCTCCTCTTAGCATGATAAAGAAAATTCAGAGTGAGATGCCAGCTGCTTTCATTCAGTCAGTAGCTTCAATCATTTCTGGACATTTTTCAATGGCAAAAATCAATGAATATTGTAAATGCACAAACAGTAATTTCTCCGCATTGCAAGGTGCAATTCTGAAATTTTTTGCTTTTTCCTGCTCCTCTTAGCATGATAAAGAAGATTCAAAGAGAGTGAGATGCCAGCTCCTTTCGTTCAGTCAGTAGCTTCAATCATTTCTGGACGTTTTTCAAAGGCAAAAATCATTGAATATTGTAAATGCACAAACAGTAATTTCTCCGCATTGCAAGGTGCAATTCTGAAATTTTTTACTTTTTCCTGCTCCTCTTAGCATGATAAAGAAGATTCAAAGAGAGTGAGATGCCAGCTCCTTTTATTCAGTCAGTAGCTTCAATCATTTCTGGTATATGAATAACATGATGTTTTTCAATGGCAAAAATCAATGAATATTGTAAATGCACAAACAGTAATTTCTCCGCATTGCAAGGTGCAATTCTGAAGTTTTTTGCTTTTTCCTGCTCCTCTTAGCATGATAAAGAAGATTCAAAGAGAGTGAGATGCCAGCTCCTTTCATTCAGTCAGTAGCTTCAATCATTTCTGGACGTTTTTCAATGGCAAAAATCATTGAATATTGTAAATGCACAAACAGTAATTTCTCCGCATTGCAAGGTGCAATTCTGAAATTTTTTACTTTTTCCTGCTTCTCTTAGCATGATAAAGAAGATTCAAAGAGAGTGAGATGCCAGCTCCTTTCATTCAGTCAGTAGCTTCAATCATTTCTGGTATATGAATAACATGATGTTTTTCAATGTCAAAAATCAATGAATATTGTAAATGCACAAACAGTAATTTCTCCGCATTGCAAGGTGCAATTCTGAAATTTTTTGCTTTTTCCTGCTCCTCTTAGCATGATAAAGATTCAAAGAGAGTGAGATGCCAGCTCCTTTCATTCAGTCAGTAGCTTCAATCATTTCTGGACGTTTTTCAATGGCAAAAATCAATGAATATTGTAAATGCACAAACAGTAATTTCTCCGCATTGCAAGGTGCAATTCTGAAATTTTTTGCTTTTTCCTGCTCCTCTTAGCATGATAAAGAAAATTCAGAGTGAGATGCCAGCTCCTTTCATTCAGTCAGTAGCTTCAATCATTTCTGGACGTTTTTCAATGGCAAAAATCAATGAATATTGTAAATGCACAAACAGTAATTTCTCCGCATTGCAAGGTGCAATTCTGAAATTTTTTGCTTTTTCCTGCTCCTCTTAGCATGATAAAGAAAATTCAGAGTGAGATGCCAGCTCCTTTCATTCAGTCAGTAGCTTCAATCATTTCTGGACGTTTTTCAATGGCAAAAATCAATGAATATTGTAAATGCACAAACAGTAATTTCTCCGCATTGCAAGGTGCAATTCTGAAATTTTTTGCTTTTTCCTGCTCCTCTTAGCATGATAAAGAAGATTCAAAGAGAGTGAGATGCCAGCTCCTTTCATTCAGTCAGTAGCTTCAAACATTCCTGGTATATGAATAACATGATGTTTTTCAATGGCAAAAATCAATGAATATTGTAAATGCAGAAACAGTAATTTCTCCGCATTGCAAGGTGCAATTCTGAAATTTTTTGCTTTTTCCTGCTCCTCTTAGCATGATAAAGAAGATTCAAAGAGAGTGAGATGCCAGCTCCTTTCATTGTCAGTAGCATCAATCATTTCTGGTATATGAATAACATGATGTTTTTCAATGGCAAAAATCAATGAATATTGTAAATGCACAAACAGTAATTTCTCCGCATTGCAAGGTGCAATTCTGAAATTTTTTGCTTTTTCCTGCTCCTCTTAGCATGATAAAGAAGATTCAAAGAGAGTGAGATGCCAGCTCCTTTCGTTCAGTCAGTAGCTTCAATCATTTCTGGACGTTTTTCAAAGGCAAAAATCATTGAATATTGTAAATGCACAAACAGTAATTTCTCCGCATTGCAAGGTGCAATTCTGAAATTTTTTACTTTTTCCTGCTCCTCTTAGCATGATAAAGAAGATTCAAAGAGAGTGAGATGCCAGCTCCTTTCATTCAGTCAGTAGCTTCAATCATTTCTGGTATATGAATAACATGATGTTTTTCAATGGCAAAAATCAATGAATATTGTAAATGCACAAACAGTAATTTCTCCGCATTGCAAGGTGCAATTCTGAAATTTTTTGCTTTTTCCTGCTCCTCTTAGCATGATAAAGAAGATTCAAAGAGAGTGAGATGCCAGCTCCTTTCATTCAGTCAGTAGCTTCAATCATTTCTGGACGTTTTTCAATGGCAAAAATCAATGAATATTGTAAATGCACAAACAGTAATTTCTCCGCATTGCAAGGTGCAATTCTGAAATTTTTTGCTTTTTCCTGCTCCTCTTAGCATGATAAAGAAAATTCAGAGTGAGATGCCAGCTGCTTTCATTCAGTCAGTAGCTTCAATCATTTCTGGACGTTTTTCAATGGCAAAAATCAATGAATATTGTAAATGCACAAACAGTAATATCTCCACATTGCAAGGTGCAATTCTGAAATTTTTTGCTTTTTCCTGTTAATCCTAGCATGATAAAGAAGATTCAAAGAGAGTGAGATGCCAGCTCCTTTCATTCAGTCAGTAGCTTCAAACATTTCTGGTATATGAAAAACATGTTTTTCAATGGCAAAAATCAATGAATATTGTAAATGCACAAACAGTAATATCTCCACATTGCAAGGTGCAATTCTGAAATTTTTTGCTTTTTCCTGCTAATCCAAGCATGATAAAGAAGATTCAAAGAGAGTGAGATGCCAGCTCCTTTCATTCAGTCAGTAGCTTCAAACATTTCTGGTTTATGAATAACATGATGTTTTTCAATGGCAAAAATCAATGAATATTGTAAATGCACAAACAGTAATTTCTCCGCATTGCAAGGTGCAATTCTGAAATTTTTTGCTTTTTCCTGCTCCTCTTAGCATGATAAAGAAGATTCAAAGAGAGTGAGATGCCAGCTCCTTTCACTCAGTCAGTAGCTTCAAACATTTCTGGTATATGAATAACATAATGTTTTTCAATGGCAAAAATCAATGAATATTGTAAATGCACAAACAGTAATTTCTCCGCATTGCAAGGTGCAATTCTGAAATTTTTTGCTTTTTCCTGCTCCTCTTAGCATGATAAAGACGATTCAAAGAGAGTGAGATGCCAGCTCCTTTCATTCAGTCAGTAGCTTCAATCATTTCTGGACGTTTTTCAATGGCAAAAATCAATGAATATTGTAAATGCACAAAGAGTAATTTCTCCGCATTGCAAGGTGCAATTCTGAAATTTTTTGCTTTTTCCTGCTCCTCTTAGCATGATAAAGAAAATTCAGAGTGAGATGCCAGCTGCTTTCATTCAGTCAGTAGCTTCAATCATTTCTGGACGTTTTTCAATGGCAAAAATCAATGAATATTGTAAATGCACAAACAGTAATTTCTCCGCATTGCAAGGTGCAATTCTGAAATTTTTTGCTTTTTCCTGCTCCTCTTAGCATGATAAAGAAGATTCAAAGAGAGTGAGATGCCAGCTCCTTTCGTTCAGTCAGTAGCTTCAATCATTTCTGGACGTTTTTCAAAGGCAAAAATCATTGAATATTGTAAATGCACAAACAGTAATTTCTCCGCATTGCAAGGTGCAATTCTGAAATTTTTTACTTTTTCCTGCTCCTCTTAGCATGATAAAGAAGATTCAAAGAGAGTGAGATGCCAGCTCCTTTTATTCAGTCAGTAGCTTCAATCATTTCTGGTATATGAATAACATGATGTTTTTCAATGGCAAAAATCAATGAATATTGTAAATGCACAAACAGTAATTTCTCCGCATTGCAAGGTGCAATTCTGAAGTTTTTTGCTTTTTCCTGCTCCTCTTAGCATGATAAAGAAGATTCAAAGAGAGTGAGATGCCAGCTCCTTTCATTCAGTCAGTAGCTTCAATCATTTCTGGACGTTTTTCAATGGCAAAAATCATTGAATATTGTAAATGCACAAACAGTAATTTCTCCGCATTGCAAGGTGCAATTCTGAAATTTTTTACTTTTTCCTGCTTCTCTTAGCATGATAAAGAAGATTCAAAGAGAGTGAGATGCCAGCTCCTTTCATTCAGTCAGTAGCTTCAATCATTTCTGGTATATGAATAACATGATGTTTTTCAATGTCAAAAATCAATGAATATTGTAAATGCACAAACAGTAATTTCTCCGCATTGCAAGGTGCAATTCTGAAATTTTTTGCTTTTTCCTGCTCCTCTTAGCATGATAAAGAAGATTCAAAGAGAGTGAGATGCCAGCTCCTTTCATTCAGTCAGTAGCTTCAATCATTTCTGGACGTTTTTCAATGGCAAAAATCAATGAATATTGTAAATGCACAAACAGTAATTTCTCCGCATTGCAAGGTGCAATTCTGAAATTTTTTGCTTTTTCCTGCTCCTCTTAGCATGATAAAGAAAATTCAGAGTGAGATGCCAGCTCCTTTCATTCAGTCAGTAGCTTCAATCATTTCTGGACGTTTTTCAATGGCAAAAATCAATGAATATTGTAAATGCACAAACAGTAATTTCTCCGCATTGCAAGGTGCAATTCTGAAATTTTTTGCTTTTTTCTGCTCCTCTTAGCATGATAAAGAAGATTCAAAGAGAGTGAGATGCCAGCTCCTTTCATTCAGTCAGTAGCTTCAAACATTTCTGGTATATGAATAACATGATGTTTTTCAATGGCAAAAATCAATGAATATTGTAAATGCACAAACAGTAATTTCTCCGCATTGCAAGGTGCAATTCTGAAATTTTTTGCTTTTTCCTGCTCCTCTTAGCATGATAAAGAAGATTCAAAGAGAGTGAGATGCCAGCTCCTTTCGTTCAGTCAGTAGCTTCAATCATTTCTGGACGTTTTTCAAAGGCAAAAATCATTGAATATTGTAAATGCACAAAGAGTAATTTCTCCGCATTGCAAGGTGCAATTCTGAAATTTTTTACTTTTTCCTGCTCCTCTTAGCATGATAAAGAAGATTCAAAGAGAGTGAGATGCCAGCTCCTTTCATTCAGTCAGTAGCTTCAATCATTTCTGGAATATGAATAACATGATGTTTTTCAATGGCAAAAATCAATGAATATTGTAAATGCACAAACAGTAATTTCTCCGCATTGCAAGGTGCAATTCTGAAGTTTTTTGCTTTTTCCTGCTCCTCTTAGCATGATAAAGAAGATTCAAAGAGAGTGAGATGCCAGCTCCTTTCATTCAGTCAGTAGCTTCAATCATTTCTGGACGTTTTTCAATGGCAAAAATCATTGAATATTGTAAATGCACAAACAGTAATTTCTCCGCATTGCAAGGTGCAATACTGAAATTTTTTACTTTTTCCTGCTCCTCTTAGCATGATAAAGAAGATTCAAAGAGAGTGAGATGCCAGCTCCTTTCATTCAGTCAGTAGCTTCAATCATTTCTGGTATATGAATAACATGATGTTTTTCAATGGCAAAAATCAATGAATATTGTAAATGCACAAACAGTAATTTCTCCGCATTGCAAGGTGCAATTCTGAAATTTTTTGCTTTTTCCTGCTCCTCTTAGCATAATAAAGAAGATTCAAAGAAAGTGAGATGCCAGCTCCTTTCATTCAGTCAGTAGCTTCAATCATTTCTGGACGTTTTTCAATGGCAAACATCAATGAATATTGTAAATGCACAAACAGTAATTTCTTCGCATTGCAAGGTGCAATTCTGAAATTTTTTGCTTTTTCCTGCTTCTCTTAGCATGATAAACAAGATTCAAAGAGAGTGAGATGCCAGCTCCTTTCATTCAGTCAGTAGCTTCAATCATTTCTGGACGTTTTTCAATGGCAAAAATCAATGAATATTGTAAATGCACAAACAGTAATTTCTCCGCATTGCAAGGTGCAATTCTGAAATTTTTTACTTTTTCCTGCTCCTCTTAGCATGATAAAGAAGATTCAAAGAGAGTGAGATGCCAGCTCCTTTCATTCAGTCAGTAGCTTCAAACATTCCTGGTATATGAATAACATAATGTTTTTCAATGGCAAAAATCAATGAATATTGTAAATGCACAAACAGTAATTTCTCCGCATTGCAAGGTGCAATTCTGAAATTTTTTGCTTTTTCCTGCTCCTCTTAGCATGATAAAGAAGATTCAAAGAGAGTGAGATGCCAGCTCCTTTCATTCAGTCAGTAGCTTCAATCATTTCTGGACGTTTTTCAATTGCAAAAATCAATGAATATTGTAAATGCACAAACAGTAATTTCTCCGCATTGCAAGGTGCAATTCTGAAATTTTTTGCTTTTTCCTGCTCCTCTTAGCATGATAAAGAAGATTCAAAGAGAGTGAGATGCCAGCTCCTTTCATTCAGTCAGTAGCTTCAAACATTTCTGGTATATGAATAACATGATGTTTTTCAATGGCAAAAATCAATGAATATTGTAAATGCACAAACAGTAATTTCTCCGCATTGCAAGGTGCAATTCTGAAATTTTTTGCTTTTTCCTGCTCCTCTTAGCATGATAAAGAAGATTCAAAGAGAGTGAGATGCCAGCTCCTTTCATTCAGTCAGTAGCATCAATCATTTCTGGTATATGAATAACATGATGTTTTTCAATGGCAAAAATCAATGAATATTGTAAATGCACAAACAGTAATTTCTCCGCATTGCAAGGTGCAATTCTGAAATTTTTTGCTTTTTCCTGCTCCTCTTAGCATGATAAAGAAGATTCAAAGAGAGTGAGATGCCAGCTCCTTTCGTTCAGTCAGTAGCTTCAATCATTTCTGGACGTTTTTCAAAGGCAAAAATCATTGAATATTGTAAATGCACAAACAGTAATTTCTCCGCATTGCAAGGTGCAATTCTGAAATTTTTTACTTTTTCCTGCTCCTCTTAGCATGATAAAGAAGATTCAAAGAGAGTGAGATGCCAGCTCCTTTCATTCAGTCAGTAGCTTCAATCATTTCTGGTATATGAATAACATGATGTTTTTCAATGGCAAAAATCAATGAATATTGTAAATGCACAAACAGTAATTTCTCCGCATTGCAAGGTGCAATTCTGAAATTTTTTGCTTTTTCCTGCTCCTCTTAGCATGATAAAGAAGATTAAAAGAGAGTGAGATGCCAGCTCCTTTCATTCAGTCAGTAGCTTCAATCATTTCTGGACGTTTTTCAATGGCAAAAATCATTGAATATTGTAAATGCACAAACAGTAATTTCTCCGCATTGCAAGGTGCAATTCTGAAATTTTTTACTTTTTCCTGCTCCTCTTAGCATGATAAAGAAGATTCAAAGAGAGTGAGATGCCAGCTCCTTTCATTCAGTCAGTAGCTTCAATCATTTCTGGTATATGAATAACATGATGTTTTTCAATGGCAAAAATCAATGAATATTGTAAATGCACAAACAGTAATTTCTCCGCATTGCAAGGTGCAATTCTGAAATTTTTTGCTTTTTCCTGCTCCTCTTAGCATGATAAAGAAGATTCAAAGAGAGTGAGATGCCAGCTCCTTTCATTCAGTCAGTAGCTTCAATCATTTCTGGACGTTTTTCAATGGCAAAAATCAATGAATATTGTAAATGCACAAAGAGTAATTTCTCCGCATTGCAAGGTGCAATTCTGAAATTTTTTGCTTTTTCCTGCTCCTCTTAGCATGATAAACAAGATTAAAAGAGAGTGAGATGCCAGCTCCTTTCATTCAGTCAGTAGCTTCAATCATTTCTGGACGTTTTTCAATGGCAAAAATCAATGAATATTGTAAATGCACAAACAGTAATTTCTCCGCATTGCAAGGTGCAATTCTGAAATTTTTTGCTTTTTCCTGCTCCTCTTAGCATGATAAAGAAGATTCAAAGAGAGTGAGATGCCAGCTCCTTTCATTCAGTCAGTAGCTTCAAACATTCCTGGTATATGAATAACATGATGTTTTTCAATGGCAAAAATCAATGAATATTGTAAATGCACAAACAGTAATTTCTCCGCATTGCAAGGTGCAATTCTGAAATTTTTTGCTTTTTCCTGCTCCTCTTAGCATGATAAAGAAGATTCAAAGAGAGTGAGATGCCAGCTCCTTTCATTCAGTCAGTAGCATCAATCATTTCTGGTATATGAATAACATGATGTTTTTCAATGGCAAAAATCAATGAATATTGTAAATGCACAAACAGTAATTTCTCCGCATTGCAAGGTGCAATTCTGAAATTTTTTGCTTTTTCCTGCTCCTCTTAGCATGATAAAGAAGATTCAAAGAGAGTGAGATGCCAGCTCCTTTCGTTCAGTCAGTAGCTTCAATCATTTCTGGACGTTTTTCAAAGGCAAAAATCATTGAATATTGTAAATGCACAAACAGTAATTTCTCCGCATTGCAAGGTGCAATTCTGAAATTTTTTACTTTTTCCTGCTCCTCTTAGCATGATAAAGAAGATTCAAAGAGAGTGAGATGCCAGCTCCTTTCATTCAGTCAGTAGATTCAATCATTTCTGGTATATGAATAACATGATGTTTTTCAATGGCAAAAATCAATGAATATTGTAAATGCACAAACAGTAATTTCTCCGCATTGCAAGGTGCAATTCTGAAATTTTTTGCTTTTTCCTGCTCCTCTTAGCATGATAAAGAAGATTAAAAGAGAGTGAGATGCCAGCTCCTTTCATTCAGTCAGTAGCTTCAATCATTTCTGGACGTTTTTCAATGGCAAAAATCATTGAATATTGTAAATGCACAAACAGTAATTTCTCCGCATTGCAAGGTGCAATTCTGAAATTTTTTACTTTTTCCTGCTCCTCTTAGCATGATAAAGAAGATTCAAAGAGAGTGAGATGCCAGCTCCTTTCATTCAGTCAGTAGCTTCAATCATTTCTGGTATATGAATAACATGATGTTTTTCAATGGCAAAAATCAATGAATATTGTAAATGCACAAACAGTAATTTCTCCGCATTGCAAGGTGCAATTCTGAAATTTTTTGCTTTTTCCTGCTCCTCTTAGCATGATAAAGAAGATTCAAAGAGAGTGAGATGCCAGCTCCTTTCATTCAGTCAGTAGCTTCAATCATTTCTGGACGTTTTTCAATGGCAAAAATCAATGAATATTGTAAATGCACAAAGAGTAATTTCTCCGCATTGCAAGGTGCAATTCTGAAATTTTTTGCTTTTTCCTGCTCCTCTTAGCATGATAAACAAGATTAAAAGAGAGTGAGATGCCAGCTCCTTTCATTCAGTCAGTAGCTTCAATCATTTCTGGACGTTTTTCAATGGCAAAAATCAATGAATATTGTAAATGCACAAACAGTAATTTCTCCGCATTGCAAGGTGCAATTCTGAAATTTTTTGCTTTTTCCTGCTCCTCTTAGCATGATAAAGAAGATTCAAAGAGAGTGAGATGCCAGCTCCTTTCATTCAGTCAGTAGCTTCAAACATTCCTGGTATATGAATAACATGATGTTTTTCAATGGCAAAAATCAATGAATATTGTAAATGCACAAACAGTAATTTCTCCGCATTGCAAGGTGCAATTCTGAAATTTTTTGCTTTTTCCTGCTCCTCTTAGCATGATAAAGAAGATTCAAAGAGAGTGAGATGCCAGCTCCTTTCATTCAGTCAGTAGCATCAATCATTTCTGGTATATGAATAACATGATGTTTTTCAATGGCAAAAATCAATGAATATTGTAAATGCACAAACAGTAATTTCTCCGCATTGCAAGGTGCAATTCTGAAATTTTTTGCTTTTTCCTGCTCCTCTTAGCATGATAAAGAAGATTCAAAGAGAGTGAGATGCCAGCTCCTTTCGTTCAGTCAGTAGCTTCAATCATTTCTGGACGTTTTTCAAAGGCAAAAATCATTGAATATTGTAAATGCACAAACAGTAATTTCTCCGCATTGCAAGGTGCAATTCTGAAATTTTTTACTTTTTCCTGCTCCTCTTAGCATGATAAAGAAGATTCAAAGAGAGTGAGATGCCAGCTCCTTTCATTCAGTCAGTAGATTCAATCATTTCTGGTATATGAATAACATGATGTTTTTCAATGGCAAAAATCAATGAATATTGTAAATGCACAAACAGTAATTTCTCCGCATTGCAAGGTGCAATTCTGAAATTTTTTGCTTTTTCCTGCTCCTCTTAGCATGATAAAGAAGATTCAAAGAGAGTGAGATGCCAGCTCCTTTCATTCAGTCAGTAGCTTCAATCATTTCTGGACGTTTTTCAATGGCAAAAATCATTGAATATTGTAAATGCACAAACAGTAATTTCTCCGCATTGCAAGGTGCAATTCTGAAATTTTTTACTTTTTCCTGCTCCTCTTAGCATGATAAAGAAGATTCAAAGAGAGTGAGATGCCAGCTCCTTTCATTCAGTCAGTAGCTTCAATCATTTCTGGTATATGAATAACATGATGTTTTTCAATGGCAAAAATCAATGAATATTGTAAATGCACAAACAGTAATTTCTCCGCATTGCAAGGTGCAATTCTGAAATTTTTTGCTTTTTCCTGCTCCTCTTAGCATGATAAAGAAGATTCAAAGAGAGTGAGATGCCAGCTCCTTTCATTCAGTCAGTAGCTTCAATCATTTCTGGACGTTTTTCAATGGCAAAAATCAATGAATATTGTAAATGCACAAACAGTAATTTCTCCGCATTGCAAGGTGCAATTCTGAAATTTTTTGCTTTTTCCTGCTCCTCTTAGCATGATAAACAAGATTAAAAGAGAGTGAGATGCCAGCTCCTTTCATTCAGTCAGTAGCTTCAATCATTTCTGGACGTTTTTCAATGGCAAAAATCAATGAATATTGTAAATGCACAAACAGTAATTTCTCCGCATTGCAAGGTGCAATTCTGAAATTTTTTGCTTTTTCCTGCTCCTCTTAGCATGATAAAGAAGATTCAAAGAGAGTGAGATGCCAGCTCCTTTCATTCAGTCAGTAGCTTCAAACATTCCTGGTATATGAATAACATGATGTTTTTCAATGGCAAAAATCAATGAATATTGTAAATGCACAAACAGTAATTTCTCCGCATTGCAAGGTGCAATTCTGAAATTTTTTGCTGTTTCCTGCTCCTCTTAGCATGATAAAGAAGATTCAAAGAGAGTGAGATGCCAGCTCCTTTCATTCAGTCAGTAGCTTCAATCATTTCTGGACGTTTTTCAATTGCAAAAATCAATGAATATTGTAAATGCACAAACAGTAATTTCTCCGCATTGCAAGGTGCAACTCTGAAATTTTTTGCTTTTTCCTGCTCCTCTTAGCATGATAAAGAAGATTCAAAGAGAGTGAGATGCCAGCTCCTTTCATTCAGTCAGTAGCTTCAATCATTTCTGGACGTTTTTCAATGGCAAACATCAATGAATATTGTAAATGCACAAACAGTAATTTCTTCGCATTGCAAGGTGCAATTCTGAAATTTTTTGCTTTTTCCTGCTTCTCTTAGCATGATAAACAAGATTCAAAGAGAGTGAGATGCCAGCTCCTTTCATTCAGTCAGTAGCTTCAATCATTTCTGGACGTTTTTCAATTGCAAAAATCAATGAATATTGTAAATGCACAAACAGTAATTTCTCCGCATTGCAAGGTGCAATTCTGAAATTTTTTACTTTTTCCTGCTCCTCTTAGCATGATAAAGAAGATTCAAAGAGAGTGAGATGCCAGCTCCTTTCATTCAGTCAGTAGCTTCAAACATTCCTGGTATATGAATAACATAATGGTTTTCAATGGCAAAAATCAATGAATATTGTAAATGCACAAACAGTAATTTCTCCGCATTGCAAGGTGCAATTCTGAAATTTTTTGCTTTTTCCTGCTCCTCTTAGCATGATAAAGAAGATTCAAAGAGAGTGAGATGCCAGCTCCTTTCATTCAGTCAGTAGCTTCAATCATTTCTGGACGTTTTTCAATTGCAAAAATCAATGAATATTGTAAATGCACAAACAGTAATTTCTCCGCATTGCAAGGTGCAATTCTGAAATTTTTTGCTTTTTCCTGCTCCTCTTAGCATGATAAAGAAGATTCAAAGAGAGTGAGATGCCAGCTCCTTTCATTCAGTCAGTAGCTTCAAACATTTCTGGTATATGAATAACATGATGTTTTTCAATGGCAAAAATCAATGAATATTGTAAATGCACAAACAGTAATTTCTCCGCATTGCAAGGTGCAATTCTGAAATTTTTTGCTTTTTCCTGCTCCTCTTAGCATGATAAAGAAGATTCAAAGAGAGTGAGATGCCAGCTCCTTTCATTCAGTCAGTAGCATCAATCATTTCTGGTATATGAATAACATGATGTTTTTCAATGGCAAAAATCAATGAATATTGTAAATGCACAAACAGTAATTTCTCCGCATTGCAAGGTGCAATTCTGAAATTTTTTGCTTTTTCCTGCTCCTCTTAGCATGATAAAGAAGATTCAAAGAGAGTGAGATGCCAGCTCCTTTCGTTCAGTCAGTAGCTTCAATCATTTCTGGACGTTTTTCAAAGGCAAAAATCATTGAATATTGTAAATGCACAAACAGTAATTTCTCCGCATTGCAAGGTGCAATTCTGAAATTTTTTACTTTTTCCTGCTCCTCTTAGCATGATAAAGAAGATTCAAAGAGAGTGAGATGCCAGCTCCTTTCATTCAGTCAGTAGCTTCAATCATTTCTGGTATATGAATAACATGATGTTTTTCAATGGCAAAAATCAATGAATATTGTAAATGCACAAACAGTAATTTCTCCGCATTGCAAGGTGCAATTCTGAAATTTTTTGCTTTTTCCTGCTCCTCTTAGCATGATAAAGAAGATTCAAAGAGAGTGAGATGCCAGCTCCTTTCATTCAGTCAGTAGCTTCAATCATTTCTGGACGTTTTTCAATGGCAAAAATCATTGAATATTGTAAATGCACAAACAGTAATTTCTCCGCATTGCAAGGTGCAATTCTGAAATTTTTTACTTTTTCCTGCTCCTCTTAGCATGATA
Organism: Phyllobates terribilis; assembly: GCF_046119375.1. NCBI lineage: Eukaryota > Metazoa > Chordata > Amphibia > Anura > Dendrobatidae > Phyllobates > Phyllobates terribilis. The sequence continues at coordinate 186,949 of NW_027364706.1, forward strand.
AAGAAGATTCAAAGAGAGTGAGATGCCAGCTCCTTTCATTCAGTCAGTAGCTTCAAACATTCCTGGTATATGAATAACATAATGTTTTTCAATGGCAAAAATCAATGAATATTGTAAATGCACAAACAGTAATTTCTCCGCATTGCAAGGT